>NC_052353.1:44419888-44442506 GCF_009727055.1 Benincasa hispida
TTCGTTTTGAGTGAACCCCCTTAGCAACAAGCCTTCCTTTAACCTGACTTTCGCATACCTGGAATCTCTTCTTTTAAAAAATTGTAAATCTATTTGTATGAGATAGGTTTGTAACCCTTTTGGCAAAGCCTACTAGTCTTCAAGTGTCATTTTGATTGAGGGACATCATTTCATCATTCAATAGCCCCTCAATCTACTGCCTAAAATCCGGGCTATTTGTTGCTTTCTTCAAAAGTTGAAGAAGGTTCATTATTATTGAAGAGAAATGGCAAGCACTCAATGCTTACACTAGCAAAAATTTAAGACCTCTGGTATCCTTGCTTGGTGATACAATTGTTCTTTTAGGTCTGTCTCTTGCTTAATGAGTAGTTTGTGTTAAGTCCCCATATGTCCCCTCACTTGATCACTTGACATATGCTCACTAGTTTTCAGCAGCCTCATCACCTTTTTAAACTCTTGATTTTGAGAGGAAGTAGAAAGCTTCAATCAAAATCATTTTGGAAAGGCTCCAAACCTCGAAATCTAGTGCTACTAGTTCTTTGTAACTGTAGAAGAAATGGTTGTTCTGACAATCATGAACAATCTTATTTTATCTAAAAAACCACACTTTTTGTTCTAACTGTTCTCACACCTCTTTTCAACTAGATGGCAACAGTCTAAAGCCCTTTAAACTTCCCGATGTAAAAGCCTTTAAGACAATGCACTTTACAGGCATTTGGTTTCAACTTCGCCTTGGCTTTGGTGGCATGTAGGCCTACAAACAACCAAACACTTTTTATGTGTTCCAATTTAGGTGGCTACCCTGTCCCATCTCTCTTCAGGAGTCTTCAAGCTCTATGGATTTAATGAGGGCATCTAATTAAGAGTGTATATAGTGTAGGAGAACGGCTTAGCCCAATATTTTTCAAGGCAACAAGATATTGGAACAGCTTAAACATCTTAACTCTTTTCCAGCAAATTGTTCTATTCAATACTTTTCAGCTAATACCATTTTGTCGAGGGTATGTACGCTCACAGTTTTCTAAAAGCCTTAACTATGTCATGCTCTAATGCAAAACAAGATAAAACTCCTCTCCAACAAAAACTCTAAACTAATTATTCAGTTTCCAAATGTTTAAAATTTTTTTAAGAGGTATGCTTCTCAATCAGGCCTTCCAATTCTTAAATCTTACTAAAATCTTCAATCTTTGGATTTTAAAAAAGTAAACGCCAACTTTTCCTTGAAGTTAGTCCATTTAATACATGAAAAAGAAAGTAAACCTTGCTCAACAAGAGAATGGAGAGTGAGCTGGCCCTCCACAAAGTTTGAAATGCACCATTTTGTCGAGGTATGTACCTCACAGTTCTAAGCCTTACTATGTCATGCTCTATGCAAAACAAATTAAACTCCTCTCCACAAAACTCTAAACTATTATCAGTTCTCAAATGTTTAATTTGTTTAGAGGTATGCTTCTCAATCAAGGCCTTCCATTCTTTAAATCTACTAAATACTTCATCTTTGGATTTTAAAAAGTAAACCCATCTTTTTCTTGAGTAGTCATCTACAAATGAAAGAAAATACCTTGCTCCACAAGAGATGGAGAGTGAGCTGGCCCTCCACAAGTTTGAATGCACATATTCAGGGATTTCCTTTGAAATGTGTTGTCCTTTGGGGAATTGTTGTCGTGTTGTTTTGCCCAATATACAATGTTCATAGAATTTAAGGCTATCTCCAATACCCCTGAGTAGAATTCCCTATTTAGATAGCACTTGCAGCGCCCTCACACTGATATGACAGAGTCTTTTGTGCCATAACTCATCTTCAATAGGTTCCTCATCAGGTGCTAATAAAGCCAAGTGTGCCATTTGCACATCCTTGATGACATATAAACCATTTACCTTGGTTGCCACTAAAACCACTTTTGAATCCTTAATAATTTCGAAGGTGCCTCCCACACCCCTATATTCACATCCTATGGCATCAAACATCCCTAAAGAAAGGAGATTCCTCTCCAAAGATAGAACATACCTCATGTTCCTTGTCGATTTGACTGAACGGTCCTGCATCTTCAAGGACACAGACCCTATTCCCACAATTTTGCAAGTGTTATTATTTACCATATAGATCAGCCCACCATCCCACTTCTTATAAGTGCAAACCATCATTTGGATGGTGTCATACGGACTGAGCAACCAGAATCTAACACCCAATCTTGAGTCTCCATAGTATTCTGGTCTCCACCTTCTTCAGTAGCAACTAAAGCATCTAAATAGACTAGGAAATTCTCTCCTACAACAGCCTCGGTCTGTTTACCCATTTTGTTCTATTGGTTCAATTTTCTCTTCAAGGCATAATAGTCTTTTTTTATATGCCCCATTTTGAGACAAAAATGACACTTTATTTTGGACTTGTCACTATTGTTATGTTTCCCCTTCCCATTGATCTTCTTCTTCCCCTTTGAGAACAAGCCTTCACCTCCTGGTTGATCCTTCCTAGTCATTTCCATTTCAAGTTCTTTGACTCTTACAGTTGATATGATAGCTTCTAATTCTTTCTCTACCATTTTTCAATGCAATCTTCACATCTTTGAAACATTCTGGTAGAGAATTCAATAGTATGAATGTCTTATTCTCTTCTCCAATATTATCTCCAATTGATCTGAACTCAGAAGACAACCTCTTGAACTAATTAAGATTAATCGTGAGGGATTTTGCTGCATCCATATTTTAAGTGAAGAATCTTTCCCTCAAGAAAGCTTTGTTCGGCAGATCTTTATTGATATATATCTCATTCGACATATTCCACGTGGCATCGACAATAGGCTGGCCAATAATCTACCTCAAAACACTGTCTATGACATTGAGAACAATGGTTCCATATGCATTTGATTCAATAGTCTCTTTGTCTGCCTCAGAGAGTGTTTCAGGGTACTTTGCAAGATTCGTGATGGCCAAGAAAGCCTTCTGCTACCCCAGGACTACCTTAATCTTTGCTTTCCACAGTTCAAAGTCTGTTTTGCTATCAAATTTCTCAATCTCATACTGGTAGTTACCATTCTTGGTCTTCAAGATTGACTATTCTAAATCAAGAATTCAAATTTTGGAGCTATCTTGAATTGTTCACTAATCTATGATACCACTTGTCGTCCCAAATGAAAAGATCTTCACGTTAATAATCACAAAACTGTCAGATATAATAGTCGATAATAATTCAAGAGTCAAAGGAGATAATAATTCAAGCTAGTGGTTACAACACTTAACAGAAAGAGGTCGACAACGGTTCAACTGCTAGCTGCGATGTTCTAATTCTTGATTTTGAGTCTTTCTATAACATTTCTCATTCTTCCCTATTTTCCCTCTGCATTCCCCTTTTTCCAACAATTTCTTACTTTCTTTACCATTCTTTTTTTTTTTCACCCCATAACTATCTCGTTTATTTTTCTCCCACACTCACAAAAATAAAAATAAAAATAAATAACTTCTTCCCCTATAAAATGAAGCTTGTATAGAATTAAATGGGGGATACCAATATTGTTAGGGAAAGGAATTAAGGTCTCTTCTTCATTCTTTCTCTCAAATTCTACTTGTACTGTATCAATTTTACGAAGGTTAAAAAATCTCATTGGTCCTCGATTTCCCTCAATCCTCCACCAGGACGNTTGGTCCTCGATTTCCCTCAATCCTCCACCAGGACGTGGTGCCCTTGGACCTCGATTCGCTAACAGGACAGCGAGACCCACGTACTTTGTTGTTCGAAGCACCAGCTAAAAAATTAAGGCATTCCAACAGACATCATAACATTTATGATTGAAATTCATGCTTTTCCAGATGTAGTAGGCAGATGATTTTCAAAGGTTCAATCAACTATGTTTATCATAAAGTAAACGACCACATAAGCATTCATCCAAAATTAGGAAAATAAACCACATTTTAATGTTTCAACAAGGCAAGGCAATTTTCACAAAAAATGCTAGTGAGAAAAATCGAAACTTACAGATCCATCAAATTATTTATTTACTCCCAGTATAAAAGAGAAACTTCAAATTATTCCAACTATTTTTTATTTACTTCAAGCTTAAAGGGGAAACTTCAAATTATTCCAACTATTTTTTATTTACTCCAAGCTTAAAGGAGAAACTTCAAATTATTCCACATATCCATCAAACTCACATATATAAACCAAAATGAATGGGTAGCTTAAAAATTAGACCAAAGGATCATGGGTCAACGCTAAAACTCATCAAAATCAAGAGGAATGGCGCTATTATAGAGTGACTGTCGGAGTGGGCTCGCATTGCTTCCAAAGGAGCTACACGTCAACATAAATTCATAGATCTGCCACGGAAAGAGTGACACGACTAAGAGAGAGGAAGAAAACATTCAACTCGCACACGTCATGTAGAGAGAAGTAGAAGGTACTTGATTTGTGCGTGGGTTGTTGCAGCTACTCTTTGAATGCTCGAAGTTTGTTGCAACTAATCAGATGACAATAACGATGATCGTGAATAGAGCGGGGTGACATTGAGAAAGAGTCATCGACTGTGGGTTTTTTTAGAGGGGAAGAAAGAAAAAGAAATTTTAGGCTTCCAAGAAAGGAAGGAGCCATGATGATTCTGAAGGTTGGAGCATGAAAAAGAGGGAAGGAGTCGTGATGATGCTAAAGGTTGGACCATGAAAAAGAGGGAAGCAATCGTGAAGATGCGGAAGGCTGGACCACTGGAAGAGAGAAGGGGAAAGAGAGACAGAGAAATTTAGGGCTTTCAAATTTTTTGTTCTTACTTCAAGGGAGGGGAACAGAAAATGAGAGGGAGAAAACAAAATGAGATAGAATACAAAATGAGATAGAATGAGAAACATAATATAAAATATTTTTTATATAACCTTTGTATTTGATATTACTTGACGTTTTGAAAATATCAAGTCTAGCTTAACATAAAAAAATCTAGAAAATTCCATGAACCTCCACTTATTTTCATATTTCTTCACATTTTTCTTAAAAATTACATATTACTTGACATTTCTTCATAATAATGTCAAGTACTTAAAAGTTGCATGCATCGAGTAATGCAATTTTTATAGTAGTGTTTGTACAAGTTATAGTTGAATGGAATTGAATCCCAGCAGAAGCGTGTAGTCACATTCTTTAATTTCTTGAACAAATTAATAATACAAATAGTCTAGAAAAGGTTAAGCAATATACCTTTGATGATCTACAAATACAGCAGAAAAATTTCTCCTCAAATTGATAGTCTTCTTATTCCATGAGAACTTCCTTGCTATGACTTTGACAAGGATCCAGCTTGTGGAAACTGCTTCTTGAAAGAATAGAGGGAATAGAGAAGAAGAATTTTCTTACAACTTTTCTCAGAAAATTGGGATAATTTGTAGATGGAGATATTTGTAGGTAATCATAGAAATTATTCTTGTAGAGAACGTAGAAATGAATTCCATGAGGGTTCCTTTGAGCCTTATTTATAAATCTCTACAGGTGACTCCTAATCCTATTAGGAGAATCCCTTTGCAGGTATTTTAAATTAAATATTCAATAATATCTAATAAAAAAATAAATATCTAACAAAATAATATTTCATATTAAATGATCTAACATATTTAAATCATATTTAAATATTTATTTTCTGCACAATCTTTAATTTGAACCTCATCCAAATTAAATAATTATTTGTTTGCATACAATTCAAATAAATTAACTATCCCATCATCCATCTAATTCGAATTTTATTTAAATTTAAAAATTATTTTATTTATATTGATTTCATCAAACTAATAGTTAACCATTTGAATCATATTCAAATAAATCGATTCTCCATATTATAAAGTTATAATTTGAATCTGGTTCAAATAAACTTTATAATAAATCATGTAATTAATTGTATCAAATACAATTATTTTTCTTTATTAATTTAAATACTTCAAATTTTCTTTCAACATATTTGATTCTTGTTGGTCCGTGGTGAGCTAACAAATGGACCTTATAGACCTATAGATTATAAGATCCAAGATCAGATTAATTAATTGATCTCTTTAATTAAATTAACATTCATTAATTAACTATAGGGCAAACCACTATAGTCCCATAGTTGAACTCTTATGCACTATAGGACAAGTCGTTTCCATGGATATAATAAATATAAGCAAGTCCATCCTTCACGAGTTGATTATAATTACAATTGGGTCAAATGTCCATTTTACCCCTATAATTACCACTTTTCCTTAAATACTATTGATTTCTTAAATACCACTGATTCCTCTAATGAACAACTTGTTTATGGTCTAACGATAAACTAAGTCCCTCTCGGGCCAGTGAGGGGGTGAAACCCCTTGTTTAAGACTTGAGATTAGTACTTAAGGAAACTAGTCATCCATACTTACCCTATACGGGAAGGAGTGAATTTCATCTTGTGAAGTTATATTCCCAGCTCCCCATTTAGTCAAATCCCCGAAATTGTAGGCTTATTGAGTCGACAGCTTCTCTCACCTATACAAATCAAGATTGATCTCACAGATAGAAGTTCATAAATCACTCAAGATTAAGATCAAGTAGCACATGATAATCCTATGAACTGTTAATCTCATCAATTAACGAATTTATAAAGAAAGATCAAATATTTCGTGGTTTGGTCTAATACAAACTCTTTGTGTACGAAACCCCCCCTCATATGTCTCCACATGAACGGTCTTGATCAAAACATTTGTAAGTATTACAAAGTAGGTCGTATCCATAGTATCACCAAGATAAGGCACCTAATATATCCATATTCTAGACTTTTAGGTTATTTCTTGAACATGATCCACCTTGTATGTCAAGTACATACTGTTCAAGGCTTCATATAATAACCTTAGTTTTTTTTCTAGTTAATGGGTAAATTAGTATAGTATAATTGATAATTAAATTAATCAACTAATAAATTGCGAGGCTTTGGAGCACAAATCCCAACAATAGTTAATAAAAATCGATTTTATTCTGGCAGGCCTCCACTACCCGATCAAGAATATTTTGTGGTTTTCACTCGAGCAAAGGGTATTGTTGGCATGAGAGTAGAGTCCCACATTGACTAGAAAAATGATAAAATCATATGGATATATATAAGTATGAGAAGGTTCATTGTTCATTAATGAAATAATTATTTTATATTCTAACTAATTTGACTTTTTGTTTATTTATTTATTTATTTATTAGTATTTTGGATTTAAAATATGTTTGTTTTCGAATAAAGAAAAATGAATCAATTTATTTACAAATATAGCAAAATTGTATCTATAAGTGATAGATCGCGATAGACATCTATCAGGGTCAACAATAGAAGTCTATCGCGGTCTATCACAGTCTATCATTGATAGACTACATTCTATTATACTTAAAAATATTTTCAACAATTTTACCATTTAAAATAATTATCCTTTCAAAAATGTTAAGCTAGGACATAAAGCCATTTATCTCTTAGATAATAATTAGCAAGAACACTTCTAAAATGTATATTTAGACAAAGACGAAGTTTTCTGAATTATACCAATATTTTAACAATACATATACTGACATTTTTGGATCCATGAAATGTCAATATTAGCATTCATAAAAATCGTACAAAAATGGGGAAAAAAACACAATAAGTTGGCATCTTTTCTTTTTTCCTTACCTTTTCCTTTGTTTTTTTTTCTTCAAGATTCTTTTTATGTGTTTCATTGGTGGAACATATCCCAGCAATTCAGCAGTGATAAGCGAATTTTCTGCTGAGAATGCTTCATTCAATATCACAAAAAAAATATTGCATTGATTTGAAAGTCATTTTTCTTCTGCATATTCCAAAGTTGGCTTCTTAGAAACTTTTTTGTTTTGTTTTGTTTTGTTTTTTTGTTTTTTTTTTTTTATTTAATATTTTAATTATTAAGTTCCTTTCATACAAAAGATTCTGTTTTGTATGAATATAACACATCTTTTTGCTTTTTGCAGCCAATTGTAGGACAAGGTATGTATAGAGTGGCTAAAATTGCCTAGGTCAGTTTGGTATTTTCTTTACTAATACATTTTATATACATATGAATATGGATCGGTTTGGAATGACTTTTCAAGTATTTATAAAATAAACAAGAGTTATTTTCAAATAAAAAAAATGAGTAAACTTATTTATAAATATAGTAAAATGTCACACTTTATCAGTGGTAGAGTGTGATAGACGTCTAGTGTCGTTGATAGAAGTCTACCGTGATCTATCACTGATAAACAATGATATTTGATTACGTTTGAAAATATTTTTAAAAGTTTGACTATTTAAAATAATTACGTAAAAAACAACATTAAATATATTTTATAAATACGTAAAAATTCATTCCAAACAAATCCTTATTTTACTATGATTTAGGTTTTCAATCAAATATTAGTCTAACTTCCTATATACTTGGATCTTCTCAATTGTTAAATAGTCATTCTATACTCGGAAAAATTGCGTTTTGTTGATAATTTATTTTTATCACATTTAGGGAAGATATATATATATATAGTTTTAAAAAATGCGAGGAAGATTTTTAATTTTGGGAAGGGAAAAACTAAACAGGGAAATGTAAGTCTTGGAAATAGAAAAATGGAAAATGAAGGTAATTATCAAATAAACTAAAGGACGATTTGACAACAATTATTTTTTTTTCATATATATTTTCATGTTTTAGCAACTTTCTACCCATATATTCAGAAAATTAAGTCTACAAAACGAAAATAATGTTTTTAAATTTGTTTTTGTTCGAATTTCACACAGAATTCATGTATTTCTTTAAAATTGATGAAAAACTCTATATAATTAATTGAGAAATTGGGAGAACCCACATAAATTTTCAAAAACATAAATCTAAAAAGAATTAGTACGAAATGGGACATTTTTTTTTTTTACTTCTTTACACAGTTGTAAATACTAATTTAATGTATGTATAACAATTATATGAAATGAATACAATAATGTGTTTATGCTAAAGTTTTTTTTATAAATACTTTATGCACATCAAAAGAGAAAAAATGACGTACTTTTAAAGTTTATTTAACGAATTATAATCATAGACATGTTATAATGTAGACTCATAATTCGGATTAAGATTTGGAATCCAAATTTGGTACTGGAAAGAGCATTTTCAAGAGGTCACCCAATATACAATTTTTTTTTTTTGAATTCCTATGATAAAAGTCACGGAAAAGAAGGTACGTTTTGTTAATATAGATAGTAACTATGAATTCTTTGAAGTCTTTTTTAACAATATTTTCATATTCTCAAATTCCTCTCATTCTGATAAAGACAACGTTGCCATGTTACCAAGAAGATGCAAGGGAATGCCAAGATTATCAGGTAGGGAACTTAGATTCTAAATCATAGTCCGAATTTGCTAAACATGAAGCGTTACTCCTCTAAACTTAAAATAATGTTTAAATTAAACATAACAAAGAAAATGTAAGTCAAAGATAAGCATTCCCTCATCCAAGTTGAAGTAAATGTTGGAGGAACCGCACTAGCAAGGAATAGTCACAAAAGGAAAATGTACGATTCTGAATATATGTCACCTTCAAATGGAGGGTGGAATTGCGAAATGAAAGAGATTCTTAGAAAAAGTTTATTTCATGTAATTTTCAGCTCATCATCACTAGAGAATCCCATTAACATGACACATGGTCAGCTTCCTATGATTTTTAAGTGGACATTTTGTGCAACTTGACAAATGAAAGTGTTTAAAAAAGGGTTACAATAGCAATCAAAGTCTCGAAATCGAATCGATGAGGAGAAGGCATATAAGTGATAGACAACATCTTTGTTAATATGTGATGTATGTTTGGTGAAATTAAAAGAAATATCATGAGAGCATATATCCCAAATCGCTCAATATCATGACATTATGAAATTATCGAGAGTTCTAATTGTACTCCTAACTACTGGTATCGACTCTAGGTTTTGTTGGGTTTGCAGAATCCTAAAGTGTTTAGCATAAACATGGCAATCCTAAGAATAGTTGGCCACTAGAATAGAGTGAACGCATTGATGACTAATTGAACATAGGAATATTATTGGGAATGTGACAACCAAAATCATATATCTATAAGATAAATGAATGTGGAAGCTTATGCCCGAAATATACAATATCTTACCTCATGCATTATCTTAGAAGTAAAGATCATAGATTCCACTTCTTAACAAAAGTTTTCATTTTATTTAAGAAGATTATGTTGATTAAAGGATGAGTTTGAGATGTAATATACAATACTCAATAAGGACTTTTATATTAAAACAAATTATTGGGTGCTAAGTATTTTAGAATGAGCAATGGTTAACTTAACTTAATTTTATGCATCTTGCATATTTTTATATAGTAAAAATAAAATAAAAAGTAGTATAAATGTTTTATTAAAAAATTGCCACATGGTAAACTTTTATTGGTGTATAATCTGAATTGCATGCAACTTTTTTAATATAGTTCTCACAATTAATTTTGGCTGAGTAGCCAAAAATAATTGGATAAATTTGAGGAGTACTTTTATAAGAAAAGTACAATAAACGGTTCCTACAATTCTAGGTCATGTCAAACTCTCTAGTTCATATTGAAGCTAACCCTAGATGCATTGCCATATTAATAACTAACATTATTGAAACTAGCTAGTTTTATGTATATTTTGAGAAACATGCATGACAAGAGAGTTATCTGAAAGAGGGCTGCAATTTGACCAAAGACTTGCGAGAGAAATACTCTCTTCCCAAATTTGAGCTCGACTGCAGTGAATAAAAAATTATCGAGAATGCAATCAAAGTTCCATATTAATTAGATAAGTTGGTGATCTTGGATATATAAGTGACAACAACTATTTCTATTAGTTTGAGCCATTTTGGGGTAAAACCAAACACAAGGCCATGAGGATAATATCATACCATTGGCCAAATATTTTGAGGGTCGTTGTGCTAACAAAGTTCTTATTGTGGGTGTCCAGCCCACTTGTTACAAAAAGCAAGACTTTATTTTAAACTTGTATTTTGGGGAAGAAAGGGAGTGAAAAAAAACAAAAAATCGAAGAGAAAGATAGTAGTTTTATTTTTCAGCGATAGCTTTCACAAAATTGTCTACTACTACAAAATAAGGGTATAATGTCGGTTGAAAACCGACATCGAAGATCGTGTTATAAAAGATCTTTAATGTCGGTTGTCTTTAATGTCAATTTTAAACCAATATTATAGATGACTAAGATTTCAATGTCAGTTTTCAATCGAAATTGAATATTATTTTCAATTTCGGTTTTCAACCGACATTGAACAATATCTTCAATGTCGGTGTTTCATGTACTTTTCGTCATCAATTATCCAATATTGAATATTTGTCATCGTTTTTCCATTCAAAGAATAAAACAATATATACTTGTTGCTTATGCACGTGCAAATCAATAATATTTCTCTTTTACATGTACATGCACAAAATAAAATCTTAATTAGTTTCACAAATCCCCGATAAGTCACAGAAGAAAAATTGGATGATCATTTAACTCCAAAACCAAGATAAAATATATTTTTCATCCAAATCAACTCTATATGGTTTTGACAGCAATCCCTACGTATCAACCATGAAGTATACATATATATTCTACACTAAACAAGTAGAGTATACATGCTAAGTTGCACATAAGAATAGAATTCAAAATAAATGATTTACAAAATGGTTAAAATGACCAAAAATAAGCTGAAGATACACGAGGAGTGTTCGACGATGTCTTCTCAAGTTTCTCTGACGTCAATTTCTGGAACCTAAAGACTATTCTCCCACCTACAAAGTATATAAAACAACAATTTGAACAAATAAGTATGAAGAAAAAACATAATATTAACCTGAGTGAAGAGTAATAGAAAAACTAGTGAGATAACAAATAAAAGCAAGCTTGTCAAATATAAAACTATAATAACAATGTAAAATAAATAAGGAAATCTCATATAATTTAAGCATATAAAATACGAGTGAGGCTTAGAATAATTATGAAGGAGTTTAAAATGACTTACAAGTATTTTTTTTTTATGTGAAAATCTTTCCTATAAACACTTCTAAAAAAAGTACCAATTAAAGTCCTCCAAAAACACCTTAAACTGTATGTAGTAGTCTAGAATTCTACTTACCTAAAATGTGCTTCTAAAATAATCAAAAGGCTCATGAGCAAATAAAACCAAAATCCCAATGTTAGAACTTAGTTCGAAACCTAATTCAGAGCCTCAAGAATTATTCAAAATGGGTAGTCTTCAAAACAACCTCAAACTTCAATTCATACACCTCAAACCAAGTATAAACTATAATTAAGGCATATTCATGAGTTAATGACTAATTTGCAAAACTGAAATCTAATTGGAAAGGGTCTAAAAGGTGTTTTCAACAACTAAAACTCACCAAAACAGAACCTACATCTATTGCTTTCTTCTGAATTCAAATTAAACAGTGTAAATAAACACTTCTAGTGCTGCAAAAAAAAAAAAAAAAAAGAAAGAAAAAGAAAAAAGAAAAAAAAAAAGCCAACAACAATGAACTTAAATGCTTCATCATGACAGAACATTAATCTGTAAGTGGATTTTTCATGTCACCTCAACAAACAATAGTATCAAAGTGGAAAAAAAAATGAATCTAACATTTGTATGTCAAAAAAGCAATCAGCTACCTCACTCTTTTAAAATTAAGACCCATCCATTTACTATCATCTTAAATTACAAAAGCTACTCAAATCAAGAGAGGAATAGAAAATAAACAATCAAATCAAGAATCTAATTTTCACAACACAAGCCAGTAGATGTAATCAATCACTTTTTTTTCCCAATAGTTCTCACATAATCTTCCATTCAATTCTGTCAATCAAATGCTGAATTGGAGCCGCAATAAACAAAATAAAAGCTTCATAATATGTCAATCAAATGCCAATTCCTTCAGTTAACAAACATGTCAAATTAATTTCATCCAAAAAATCATTCACGGTCACAAAGCTTTTCCAAGATTGAAAGCATAACCAAACAAAATGAAAGCTTCATAACCTTCTAAATACCAGACTAAAACCTCAAAAAGAAAAATACTTTCACAAGATTGAAGAACATTATTGTTGTCAACCATGGCAAACAATCATCTAATCACAAAGCTTTCCCACATCCTACACACAAAATTCATCCCAACCAAACAAATATGACATCTAACTTTACTAATATTAATTAACAAGAAAATATCCAAAACATTAGGTTAATATATGTGCAATTGATTAAGACATCATGAACTACTCACAGAAAAGAAACTTTATTGGAAAATTTAGCCAAAGCTCAAGAAACACCAAAAAAAAAAAAAAAAACAAAAACAAAAACAAAAAAAAAAAATGGCATCTCTTTTGGGAATCCATCCATCCTTTCATTTCAAGTCTTTCAGAGTTCCATAAAATAGTCAACATACAAAAATTTATAGTTGCCAAGTACTAGTAGTAAAAAAAATAAATATCAAATACTATCTAATATTTAATTTGTATTAAGAAAATTATCTTGCATTGATTGAGTTGTTGAGTATAGATGTAGACCAATCAAAACAATTATCTCTATCAACAACTTATCATCAAAATGTTGTCTAGAAAAACTCATCCCAAGAGGTAAAGAAAACCTTGACCATGTTATTTGTACTAATAGATATAACGTGAATTTTTCATTTTGTTGTGCTCGTGTATATGTAGTTGTAAAATTTTCCTCGCCACTTGATAAAAGAAATAAAAGAACAATATGAATTTCTTGTCATGAATATTAAGGCCTATAGTTTAAATAGTTCCTTGAAATAAAGTTAGGGACATACAGAATTTACAAACAAATCCACTATTTACAAGTTTATCTGCACTTTTTTCAACGCGAGAAATAACGAAGGTGTTATTCACCTAAAGATAATATTGAAGTAGAAACAATACTAACTATTCTAGAAGAATTTAAAGTAACATTACCTTCTAAATCTTAACCAATAGAACATCCAAGGAGCTTAAATCCTTTCAATATGAAATTTGCACGGTAATGATGTAATTAGAAATCAATATGAAATTTATTCACATCGACTCTTAACTATAATCAAAGTTCTATGAAAGGAGAAAAATGATCATAATCATCTCTGCCACATGATCAACTCAATCATTGCAAGTACAAGCAAGAAAATGCAGCCTCCAAACTACATACAATTGAAGTTAACTACAAAATTTAACAATTACCATCTGATTCTATAACATTTATTTCTCTAACTCAAATAACTTATTTACTGAAAGCAAAAGAGAGGAAAAGAAATTATTCATTGGAAACAAAAGAGGGGAAAAGAATCATTCACTTTACTGCTATTAATGAGTTGCTTGAGCTATGCAACTTCTCATTTGCTCTGTTCCTGCCAAGTTCATTGAAATTACAAGTTTGAAATGGAGAACTTAAAGTTTGATCAAAATCTAATAAATGGAGACTAATTCAACAATATAAAGAGTATTCAGGTATACTTAACAATATTAGGCTAAAATAAGTCATAAATATTTATAATAGAAATAAATCACACATTATGTTAGAACACAAGCAAACTGACCGAGTAGATTTTAACTTATCTAAGCGTTCTATAAAACGCTTCTAAAAGAATCTAAAGGTTCCTAAGATAATAAAATACAATTCCAAAGGTTAGAACTAAGTTCGAAACCTTGGTTGAAATCTAAAATAGTATTCAGAAAAAATAAACTTACCCAAAGCGACCTGAAATCTCAATTCAAACACCTCAAATCAAGCCTAAACTACAAATAAGGGATACCCAAGAGTTAAAAGCTAATTTATAGCATCTAAATTTTATTTGAATGGCTCTAAATAGAGCCATAACGCTTAACACTCAACAAAACAGGCTTGGATTCTTACTGAAAAGTGTTTGAATAAATCTGAAACTGATAGCACTTGAAATGTGCTATTTTCTTATAATTAACTCAGGGTTGTTTAGCTAATTAATTTGGTTTTTTTAATTGCTTATTTTTAGGACTCGAATGTACAAGCGGTTGGATCAAGAATTCGAGACTTAAAGACGCTAAAGTAACAAAATAAGAATCTAAATCAATCAAATGACCAAAAAAAGGAAGAATGCCTGGACGCAGGGTAGCGTCCCAAGCTTTGTAATGCTTCAGAAACTCAAGGACACCAACATTGTAATACACTCCAACACTGAAGCCTGTAGCTGTAAGATAAAAGTATTCAGCGTTGCAACGCTCCAACACTTGCAATTTTGACACAAACCCCTCAGCGCACATGCGCAGCCGAGAGTTGTGACGCTGTGGCTAGCCTATAAAATGAACCCTTAGGGTTCAACCGAAATCATTCCATCTTCTACCTTCTACTCCCAATTTTAGGCATTTTAGTCTCTTTTCTAAGCTCTGTTTTATTGTTTTTGCTTTTAGTCTTGTAATAAGTTTTTTCCCCTTTGCCAATCGTGTTGATTTTCGACATATTTTATGGCTAAAGGGTAGAAATTTAGCCTGGGTTAGTTTGTTTAATTTCATTCCAATGTAAGTCTTGAGATTCGTTTTGTAATTCCATGGATATTATTTTGACTTAATGGAATTTGTCTTGAGTATATTTCAGTTTTCGTGTATGGGATAATTTGACAAATTGGCTATGCACGTTTAATTGACTGCTTTGATTGGCCCTAATTTGTAATCGCTAGGTAGTCATCACCTAGAAGCAAAAGTTATGTTGCCCCTCCCCTCACACCCCCCCCCCCCCCCTCTAGTCACTTTCTACAAGTTTCAACTTTTGGCTCCCTGTGGTTCGAACCCGGACATGATACTTGTACTACTAGTTAGTATAAAGGGTTTGTTTGGTGCATAAAAATTTATTTACACGACCGTCATTTGGGAACGACACCGTAAGATACGGTCGTTCAGAAACCATTCCAAATCTATAATTAAAAGCTCCCCAGTGTTAGAGACTAATATAAAGAATCTTAAACTAGTTCGAAAAGGGATTTAAAGTGATATACCCACTGAATCTCACCCAAACGACTCGAAACCTCATTTGTTGGTGTCCAAACTCACTTAATCCTACATATTTGAAACCGTTAGGAAGTGGGTATTTCAAATTCGATGTCGAAATTGAAAGAGCATGTGTCGAAATGCATCGAATAGGAGAAAACGTTGCTATTGGTATGCCTTTGTTTATGGGCAGTTGTTTCACAGTTGTCGGAGGTAACGGCATTGTGGGATGGTCTCCGTATTCTTGGTTGTAGGTTGCATCAAACGTGAAGATGGTTGCCTGTACTGCTCGCATTGCCGGAGAAGCACCATCGTCGTCGCTTGCTGGTTGTTGTTGTACTGCCGCCAGTCATTGTAGGTCGTAGTTGTTTCGGTGGGGCTGTAACAACATTCAAAGGGGGAGGCTTTAGTAGCGATAACGTGATGGAAGAGGAGAGGGAGAGAAAGGGAAGAGGAGAGGGAGAGAAAGGGAGGAAGAGAGAGGAGAAAAGGAGACGTAGTGGGAGAATTTCTTTTCTTAAAAAAAAACAAAACCTAAGTTAGAAAAGAAATAATTTTGAGGGGAAAATGAAAATGAGGGTGGGAGGGAAACAAAAAATCAAGATTAAAAAATTGCCTTGGGATTACAAAATTAGGGTCACATACAATGTCGATTTTAAATCGACATTATAGGTATGCCTTCAATATCAGTTTAAAATCAATAATAAAGATCCGTATTTTTTTTAGGAAACCGACATTGTACATCCATTTTAGTTTTTCCGACCAACATCAAAACCCAGGTTTCTTATAGTGTTGATTATCAGAGTTTAAACTGTTGGATTGTGGTGAAATTTGATCAGCCTGTTCGGGACACACAGGTCTCGTTTTGAACGGTTGGATTGTTGTTTGGAGCTCTGATTTTTCCAAAATCACTATCGATCAGAATCTGCAAAACTGGGTGATTTTCATTCTTTTTATCTCTCAAGTGTTGATCTTTTATATATGATAGTATTGGTGGATAGTGAATCATTATATGACTGATTTAGATTCTTTTTCCCTCAATTTTATCATAATAAGAGAAGTTGAATAGGGTGGACTCCTCACAAGTGTCATTGTTATTACTTTCACATCGAAGAGATTTTTCCATGTATAATTTGTATATGCAATTTGGTTTTAGGCTTCTAGAATTTTATGGTTTATTGTTATCCATTATTGGTTTTTTTCTTGGTAATTATTTGGGCATTAATTTATGTTGTTCTGGAGTTCAATTTTTTGGTTGATTATCTTGGAGGAGATCCTAGTGGGTTATTGATATATTGTTTAGGTCCTACAATTGGTATCAGAGCATGTTTTAATTTAATCATTGTTATGGATCCTAGTGGGATTATAAGGCAGTTGATTGATATTAGCATTTTAAACCATGTGTCTAAGAAGTCTCGCCCATATTAGTTGTAGAAGAAATTGAAAGGTGTATATGAAAGGAAGACAACATATAACAAACCTTTTTTAATCAAGCAGCTTTTAAATTTGAAAGTGAAGGGTAAAAAGTCTGTTTCTGAGCATTTGAATGACTTTCAGAATATTTTTAATAGTAGACTACCATGAAGATTGATCTTGATGATGAATGCATGCTTTGTTCTTGTTCAGCTCTTTGCCAGATAATTGGGAAACTTTAGTTGTGACTATTAGTAACTCTGCTTCAGAAGGTGTCCAGTCTTTAGCTATTATAAAAAAAAGTATGTTCAATGAAGAGATAAGAAGAAAGAAGATGAAAGTTAATAATTCACGTGCTCTTGTTGCTGATAATCGTGGAAGAAATAAGAGTAGGGGGCCCAAATGGGAGGTACAAGTATAGAGACAAAGAGACTAGGACATGTCATACTGCAACAAGTCTGGCCATATCAAAAAGTTTTGTTAATGTTGGAAGAAAGAACAATGTAAGAAGAAGACTCATAAAAAGAAGACGATGATAAAAATACTGCAACAATTATATCTCAAAGTGATAATGTTGTCACCTTGATTTGTGTAACTAATGAGTTACATCATGTAGAGAGTTCAAATACATAGTGGATAGTAGATTCAGGTGTTTCATACCACTGTGTTCCCAAAATAGAGTATTTCATGAACTATCGATGTGGTAAGTTTGGTAGTATAAAGATGGAAAACGAGAACTCGACTAGCATAGTTGAGTTAGGAGATATTCGTGTGAAGACAAGTGTTGGGTGCACGCTTACTTAAAGAATATGCATCTTATTCCTGATTTACGATTTATCTTATTTTCTGCAAATTGTAAGAGTGTATCAACATGCAGCGGAAGCAACAAGGATCAATAAGCATTCAAATTCATTAATTTTGACAGAAACTAAAGCATGCTCATCTAATAAAAGAGGGTTTGTAGTCATACCTTTGTAGAACTCTTCAAGATCTTGATCAATAGCGGTCGTCTTCTTCAAAACTGACTGTGAACCATCTCAAGATCTTCCCCACTATTCTCTTGAAGCTTTAAGAACGAGTTTGGACTCATGGTTTGTCTGGACGGAGACCGCTCTGCACCAGCTTGTATGAAGCACTTTCTTCCACTAAAATTTTCTCTAAAAATTTTATTTTGAATGCATGTCTAAAATTTACTCCAAATCTTCTTTATTTATTGGCAGGTGAACATGCAACAGAAGATCACTGCAATGAATTGTAGCTCATGCTTGGAGTAAATGTGAAGAAGAGAAGTAGTGTTTTGTGTGAGCATGTAAAAGATGGTAATGGTTTTATCCATTTTTGTGCATGGTTTTGTAACTTTCTCATTTTTTTCCAAAAATCAATGAGATTTCATACTGAAACATTGTTATTTTATAAAATTAATAAATAATTATTTAAATAATTATAATTAATTTAATATTAAATATTAAATTAATTTTTACATAAATCCATCTTCATATATTTAAATCATATTTAAATATAAATTCACCTATTCCGTTTAATTCTAATTTGAATGTTTTAAATTAACTTCTCAAGCTACTCTAAAATCTTATCCATTTACGAGCTAGTAGGGGGACCTCGCGGACCTACAAATCATGGGCTTCAACAATTCGAGATTAATCAGCTAAACTCATTAGATCGAATTAACCCTCATTCGTTAACTAATGAGTCACTCCACTATAGCCCATAGTTGAACTCCCCTCACTGTAGATATATTATGTCCATTTATGAGCTAGTAGGGGGACCTTGCGGACCTACAGATCATGGGCTCCAACGATCCGAGATTAATCAGCTAAACTCATTAGATCGAATTAACCCTCATTTGTTAACTAATGGGTCACTTCACTATAGCCCATAGTTGAACTCCCCTCACTGTAGATATATTATGTCCACTTAATATAACCATAATCAGTCAGTCGTTCCTTCAGGTTGTTCGTAATTACAGCTGGGTCAAGATAACCGTTTTATCCTTGTGAATACATCTTTTTTCTTAAGTTCCCACTGACTCTCTAATGAATAATTTTGATTCATAATCCCTATGAATCAAGTCCTTTCTCTATCATGAAAAGACGGGGGCCCGATTATTTAAAACCTGGAATCAGTACTTAAGAGAATAGCCTATCTACTAACCCTAAATCGGGCAGGAGTGAATTTCATCTTGCAGGGCTATGTCCCCAGCTATTATCCGGTCTTATCCCCAAAATGAGAGGTTTATTGAGCAGTGTTGTTGGACTACTCTCACCGTTTGAAGATCAAAGGACAATACCGAACAAACAGAAGTTCATAGCTAGCTCAGAATTAAGATCGAGTCAACCTAGGTTATTTTATAAATGTAATAGTCAGTTTAAACAGTAAATGATCGTTATAAAAAAAAAGTGACTACTTTTGTGGTCAAGTCTATATGCAAACTCATTTCATAGGATGTTCTCACTCACATGTCTCAACATGAACGATCTGTGGATCACATCGTTTGTAGCACTTTACAACTCATTGTAACAACTACAAAGTGGGCTGCATTTCATAGTGTTACCAGGATGAGATACCCAATTTCATCCATGTACTTATTAGACCATTTAGGCTATATACTGTTAACTTGATCCTATTTATGTCACTACATAAAGTTACAGTATTCAGACTATAGCCATGGATAAGTTTATTGGATTTTCATAATAGATTACAAAATCAACAATTTATTATTATTGATAAATAGAATGTTTAACACGAATTGCGAGTTCTAGGACATTTCCAACACAAATATCTTTTGATCAAAAAAGATTTTGACATACCTTCGATGATGATAAGTGAAAATTATATAAGGGTTCAATAATAGTTGATCGACATGAGTTCTGTAGTTCTTTATATAAATCAAACTTGAGTATATATTATTTTGAGCTGAATGTAGTCGATGAAAAGAATTCCCCAAATCTATTGCATCGAAAGCTAAGGCATATGAGCGATAAAGGGATTAAATTGTTGGCAGGTAAATCTCTTATCCTCTTGAAAAATAGTTTCTCTTAACCCTTGTAATCATTGTTTAGCAGGTAACCAACATAGAATTTCCATTTTTGGGAAATGCACTAAAAGGCAAGGAAAATTGGAGTTAATACATTATGATATTTGTGGTCCTATTGTGGTGGAGTCACTTTGTCGCAATAAATATTTTTTCACTTTTATTGATGATGCTACTCAAAGAACTTGGGTGTATATGTTGAAGATAAAAAAACTAAGTGTTTGATATTTTTAGAAAGTTTATGTCATTGTAGAAACGGAGACCAAAAAAAAATTAAAGTGTCTTTGATCTGACAATGGTGGTGACTATACTTCGAATGAGTTCAAGTATTATTGTTTAGAAAATGGTATTAGACATGAAAAGACAGAGTTCAACACATCGCAATATAATGGAATTGTTGAGAGGATGAACAGAACCACTGTAGAGAAAGTGAAGTTCATGCTTAGATTATTCGATCTTCCTAAGACATTTTAGGGTGAAGAAGTGAAATGTGTCGTTTATTTGATTAATCAAACTCCATCAATTCCTCTTGGTCTATACATTTTAGAGAAAGCATGGAAGGGACATGATCCCACTTATTTCTATCGTAAAGTCTTTGGCAACAAGGCATACATGCAAGTGTCTAAAGAATAAAGGTTGAAGCTTGATTTGAGATCATTCCATGTGCTCTTTTAGGTATAGGGATGAAATATATGGTTACAGGCTCTACGATCCAGAAAAGAAAAAGATAGTGAGAAACATAGATATAGTATTCTTTTAGCACGGAAATGATGTAGATCTTCTGAGTACAAGGTATGTTTCTACTTCAGAGTTGTGTTATGATATTACTAATGATTCTACTTCTACTCTTTCTATTGTTCAGCCGAAAAATGAGAATGTTGATGATGTTGATGAGATACAACTTGATGGTAATGTACCAGATCATGTTGATGATGATGATCTTGATGAGTCTTCATATTAAAGAAATTCATGAGGAAGTAATTCATGAAGAAGTTCATCAGTGGGGGGAGCAAGCTATTCCATAAATGGAAGATACTCAAGCTCGAAAGTCCATCAGAGAGCATAAATCTTCAACAAGATATCCAAGCTTGAAGTTCATTTTAGGTAGTAAAGATGAAGAGCTAGAGAACTATCAAGAGGTCTTGTCTGATGATGAAAAACACCAGTGGCTAGATGCAATGAAGAAGGAAATGAATTCCCTAGGAAAGAATAGAACCTATGAGTTAGTAAAGCCTCCAAAGGATAAGAAAGTATTGAAAAATATATGGGTTTTCAAGTACAAGAACGATGGTGAAAACATAGTGAGGTACAAAGCCAGATTAGTGATTAAGTGTCACACCCCGCACCAGATTACCCTCCTAACCTAGATGGAATGGTGACTGCAGTAGTTACCAACCCTTTTACTGGCACTTATTGCCTATCTTACCTGTTAAATAATACTCACACCCTGAATACATACATATTAACTCATAACTTAACACATTTACATCACAGGGTTTCGCAGCATTGTTTACACATGGATATTACAACCTAGTGAGCCCCATCAAGAGTACTAGTCACTTAGACAGACACATGTGTACTAACTAATACAAGTCTTCAATTACGCTTCGTTCAACCTATTTCTTTGAATGGCAGAGCAGCAGCAGAATAGTCCTTTGGGAACTGACCGCTACTTGAAAATGAAAAACATTCGAAAACGTGAGCTAGAAGCCCAGTGGGTGACTTAATAAAAATATAAATCTCATGCTTAAAATCGAAAGCTTGAGAACAAAATACTGAAACTAGAGTATACCAAGCAAACATGTACATAAAACCTTTAAAACCACCTTAACATCATTATTCCTCAGTTGAGAACGAGCATGCATCGCTCTAGCTCCCAATGTCTGTTATCGTCTAAGAGACCCATACCTTGGCATTTCAATCAGACCTGTCTACGTGCTCATGGAGTTTTCTATGTACCGTCAACACCTTAGGTACATTTACTCAGATTCCTTCCTTACCTTTGGTATCCGGCTCACTCAGGCTATCAAGTTCTCGAAAAGCATTTAAAGAATAGTTCTCAAATATAGCATAGGAAACTCTTTAGGATACCTTCCCTACCTTCAGTATCCCTTTCAGTATATCTAGGAATACTAACACATGTACTTTGACAATCTTAGGTATTTAAAGCATAG
>NC_052353.1:44444476-44448366 GCF_009727055.1 Benincasa hispida
CTTCCCTCACAATATTACTTCAGCACTACACCTTATTAAATGTCATGGTCTCATTCATATGCTTATTATGCATTCCATCATCAAGCATGACCTTCCTTAGCCTTGCCGAGTTTTGTCCTACTTTTACACTTAGCTACCCAAGAGCCTATTTCTTCTTGCTTCCTTCTTCTACCCTTCCTAAAACATGGCTTCATTTAGCTCATTAGAAGACATCATATTAATTACTCTTACTTGAAGTAATTAGGATTTGGGTTTTACAAATTCTTCCCCCCAAAAGAAATTTCGTCCTCAAAATTTACTCAGACTTACTTATAACTATAGTTCCATAACATCCTTTGATCATAAACTTTACAACCTTCTTCTTTTATTTCTTCTTCCCCCTTTTTACTACGTTTTCACTACGCTACTCTGATATTAACTTTTTTCATATTAAATGATACTAGTATGTATGAACAACTTGATCATCATAGTTCACTGTATTTGTCACATCCTCTGGTGACTCTTCCATTTTCCATTGAGTCATAGTATTCGTTTATTACTAGGGTGGTTCTTTCTATTTTCCAGCAATACCACTAAAACATTCTTTTCCAGTTGTTATACCTTTGAATTACTTGCTAGTTGTGAAATCAATATTTGTGTCAACTAGACTTCTCGACCTGACCGAGAGCACTCTTTTAAGATGTCCTTTCTATCCACACTTGGGGAAAGACATTCTTTGTACTATAACATTTCCCAAACTATGGCTTACCATATAATATATATAAGGTTTTCTTAACTGTACCAGTCCCTAGCTCAGTTACAGTTCAAACTTCGAGCTATTACCTGGAACATCAACAAATCTTGACCTTTTCCTTTTTGTCTTCTGCTGACCATTTGTTCCTAACTTTTATACTCAATGTACCCCTGGTACATTTTGAGCTCACTGTTGGTCATCTTTTCCCTCCTCTTAGGTTTAATTTGACTAGGACTTTCTCTAGAGTACACCCTCTCCTCTGAATTCACTAGAATAGACTTCACGTTTACCACTAACCTCTGAGCAAACCTGCTATACATTCTATTTCTAGTGAAAAGTCTATGTTTACCTGTGTGACTACTGACTTCCACTCAGCTACCGGTAGTGGATTGAATAATCCTGCTAGCCTTTCCCTTCCAGGCTTCACTTGTTGACAAAACAAACATCACATAGCACTTTTCTTATTTTGCTAGACTATGCCTTAGTCCATTTTTCTTGAGTGGCCATTTTGCTCACTCCTTGTCATTTTTTTTACCGCGTTACTACTTAATTGGGAAGGAACTCCTCTTGTTTTCTTCCTACAATCATAATTTTCATTCTTTAGTTGAGAGAGAATCTTTACTCAATCCCTCAACATCATTTCATGGCTAGACTGGAGTGTTCTCAACACTATCAATCACAGTTTTCCCCTTAATTGTACAATTCTAGTTCAAGTACCATCTTACCTTAGGTACTACTGCTCAGATACTTTCTCCGTGTACTTCAATATCGAGTTTCTTGGATACCTTCTCCATGTACTTCAGTATCAAGCTATTCAATTTCTAAGACTGAGCTTCAGTACCTTCTCCGTGTACTTCAGTACTGAGCCAGTCATACTCAACTTGCATATTCTTATCTCTCAATGACTTAGTTGCCCAAAAACATTCTATACTAACACATCCTTATAGTCATTGTAAAACATAGCATAAATACAACATTAATGTTAGGTGCATTGTTTGGTAACTATTTGAGAATAGTTGTCCTAAATAGCTTTCAGTGAACATACATTGCTAAACATTCATAAGTTTTAGTAATTTACTTAAAACATTTAAAGTGTTTAGAGTCACTCACTCATGCTGCTGGAACCATATGACCAAGAAATACAACCTGGTCTAACCAGAAATTACATTTGCTGAACATGGCATACAACCGCTTCTCTCGCAATGTCTGCAAAACTATCCTCAAATGATTCCCGTGATCTTCCCTACTGCTTGAATACACCAATATGTCATCAAAGTGACACACTAGATCTGTTGTAACCCTTATTTATTAATTCTGGTAACTGAACTTTCAACTCCTTAAGTTCTTCTAGCACCATGCTTAAAGATACCTGAAAAATAGGTATTGTATCTGGAATTAAATCGATAGTAAACTCAACTTCCTTGTCAGATTGTAAATCTGATAACTTTTCAGGGAAACATCCAGGAACTCTTGTACAACTGGTACGTCCTCAGGTTTCATCTTCTCGTCCTATGAAACCGCCACATGGGCTAAATAGGCTTCACATCTTTTACTTGGCAACTTCCTAGCCTTCACTGCTATTATTAAGCTTTCTGAAATATTCCTTTGCTTCTAACAAATACTGTCTCTTGCCTACCAAAACTCTCAAACATTATCCATCCTTAAAATAATTCATATGGTTGTAACATTTATTCGGAAAATCCATGCTCTAGAGTGACATCAATTCCAGGAAATCTAATGGAACCACTTCATAACTATACTTATTAATAACTACTCCAAAGCCTGTAAAACTCTTATATTATTACAACCTCTCCATAGCACAATAATAACTACTTACGAACATGCTCTCTACAATCTTTCCTACAAGTAGTGTAACATGCTAGATAATAATAAAGGTATAACACCATAGGCAATTAGTTCATAAATATACTGGTACATAAAGTTACTTTACCGTTTGCAATATTAGGTGACTTCTTTGCCTCCTGGTAGGACACTTCGTAAAACCTACCCTGACACTGAGGTCGTCCTGCTTCCTATCTCATTTTTCTTTTTTTGAATTGCTTCCTCGAAACCTAAGCCACTAGGCTTATCTATCATCTGTAAAGTCATGTCGTGTTCTATCTGAACTCCTCGACGTAGCTGGGCATTCCTTCTTGAAATGTCCTGCCTGTCCATACCGGAAACATACGTTTTTCCCTTTATAACATGTCCCTCGAAGATGTTTACCTCAGTTCGTACATAAGGGTTTTCTTACCCGTACCAGCTACCAGCTCGGTGGGATGCCAAAACCTTGATCTATCATCCATACTAATCACAAGTCTTGGCTTCTTTCTTCCTACCCTATGCTGACTTGTAGCTCTCTGTCCTTTATCAATACCTATTAGGTCATTCTCAATACCATACTTCCTTTCCGAATCCGTCAGAACGGATTCAACACTTTCCGCCAACGTCTTGGCGATCCTGATAAATATTCTGTTCGTTTGTGGAATACTCAGCCAAATTTCTAGTGAGATTCAGCCCAATTTTTAGCGAGATTTCCTTCTAGAGCGAGATCCTCATCAAAAAATTAGTGAGATTTCCTTCATTAGCGAGATACTTATCACCAAAATCTCTCTATAATCTCCACGGTGAGCTGTTTTCTTGTTCCTCCCAAGCAGCTGTCTGCTTATGAACATATTCTTTGTTACAATTTTAAGAATTCATAACTCAAAATCCAGACTTCTTTTGAAGAGACTTCCTTCTACAAATATGGATAGAATTGAGTTAGCAACATTACCTTAAAATTTAAACTCAAAATTTCTTGTCGTTTAATCTGGAGATTCAAAACTTCATCGTTGGCTCCAATTCAAGCAGCTACCTGCTTGTTTAACAATTTCAAGTTCAAACTTCAAAATTATATAACTCAATTTTCAGACCTCATCTTAAAAATTTCCATTCACAAAGTTGTTCATAACTGAGCTAACAATATTACCTCAAATTTTTAGCTCAAAGCGCTTCATAATTCATCCTGGAGCTTCAATTCTTCATTGATGGCCTAAATTCACCCGAAAAATGAACCCTTCATCTTTATTTTGACCCTCCGACCTTATTCCGGCGAGTTTTCCTTCCAGCAGTCCAGCCACAGAAAATAGACACACAGAGCTTTAGTAATTTGTCC
>NC_052353.1:44448446-44456164 GCF_009727055.1 Benincasa hispida
CTCCGACCTTATTCGAATGCCACTAGAATTACACAAATAGCCTAAGTAATTTGTCCAAACCAACCCAATGAATTCGACCTTCTTGCTTATATTACCGCCCAAAATCCAGCATGAACCCTCCTTGTGCCACCTGGCCCACTATTTGTGATGAAGGCTAGGATTTAGCAAAACTCTTTTTTCTAACTTCCCTCACAATATTACTTCAGCACTACACCTTATTAGATGGCATGGTCTCATTCATATGCTTATTATGCATTCCATCATCAAGCATGACCTTCCTTAGCCTTGCCGAGTTTTGTCCTACTTTTACACTTAGCTACCCAAGAGCCTATTTCTTCTTACTTCCTTCTTCTACCCTTCCTAAGGCATGGCTTCATTTAGCTCATTAGAAGACATCACATTACTTACTCTTACTTGAAGTAATTAGGGTTTGGGTTTTACATTAAGGGATGCAACCAAAAAAAGGGCATTGATTTTGATGAGATCTTCTCTACAATGGTCAAAATGACATCTATGTAACAATGTTGGGTTTAGCTGCAAGTTTTGATCTTGAGATAGAGCAACTTCATGTAAAAACTACTTTTTTACATGGTGACTTGAATGAAAAGTCCTACATAGAGCACTCTGAAGGACTTGAAGAAAAAAAGAAAGATAAACTTGTTTGCAAGTTGAAGAAGAGTCTTGATAGGCTTTGACAGGCACAAAGACAGAGGTATAAGAAATTTGATTCATTTATGATAAGCAATGATTATAAATGAACTATAGCTGATCCTTGTGTGTATTGTAGAAAGTTTCCTACAGTAACTTCATCATCCTTCTTTTATATGTAGATGATATGTTGATAGTTGGATAAGATGTAGATATGATTAAAAATTTGAAGAAAGGTTTGTTCAAGTCATTTGACATGAAAGATTTGTAGGGATGAAAGCCCTATCGCAGCGAAAAACACAGAACCAAAACTTTTTATTAATTTGGGAATTCTGAAATACCCATACACTATATAAAACCAAATGAGAATCTAATTCTCCAATTAGGATTTTAGACCACCACCAAAAAAGCAACCTTCCTATCCTTTGAGAAACACTTGGTAATTTTTGGTTTGTGGGAGCCAATTGAGTTGGAAAAAGAAAGAGATAATGAGGAATTTTCTTTGAGAGAGGTAAAACGGCTAGAACTATTATGTGTAGGATTTTTCACTTTTGTTCTCTATGATCAAAAAGCAATTTTTTTTATCAATTGAGATAGGGAGGGAGAAAAACGTGGAACCACCCACGTTTTTAGATAACTCTCCTATGTGGGAATTGTCTAATTAATTAAATTAATTAAATTAATTTAATTTAATTTAAATAATGATTTCATTTAAATCACATTAAATGAAACATCTCTTACATAATCTATAGTTTTAATCCAATTAATTTAATATAATAAAATTTAATATAATTAAGTTAAATTAAATAATTATTTAATTCTCCAATTAGATTATCTCCAAATTAGATATCAATTATTTAATTTAGCTTACATTTGAATCATATCCAGTTGTATTTCTTGTAACTTATAGTTTTAATGTGCATCAATTACACATGAATTTTAACCCATAGTTTCGATATGAATCCAATTCATTAATACTTGAACTCTTTCAAATATTTAATTCTGCCATAAATTAATTTTAAATCATATAAAAAAATATTATAAAGTTTAATTAAAATATAAACTTTATATTATAATGTATCATTATAAATTATATTATTTCTCTAATTGAATTTGAACATTTCAAACTCTATTCAAAGCATAGTTACCTCAATTCCTTTTACAAGCTTGGAAAGGGACCTCATGGACCTACGGATCATAAGCTCCAACAATATGAGATTAATTGGCTAAACTCATTAACCAATTAAATAATATTCGTTAATTGTGGGTATACTCCACTAAAGACCTATAGTTACACTCTTCTCACTGCAAATATATTTTTGTGTCAATGTATATAGACCAATGACAGCAAATTAGTCCTTCATAAGTGTTTGTAACAACATCAGCTGGGTTAAATTACTGTTTTACCCATAGGTTACCTCTCTGTATCCTTAAGTACCGTGCTCGTCTAGTGAACAGCCTATTTATGGTCCAACCATTAAACAGAAACCCTCTCAAGCTAGTGAGAGGGTAAGACCCTTTTTCAAGTCCCGAAGATACCACTTAAGGGAACACTCATCTACTTACCCTAAATTTGGGAAGATGTGAATTCCATCTCGTGAAATTATGTTTCCAGCTCCACACTCGGTCTTGTTCCCAAAATGGTAGGTTTATTGAGTTGGCAAACTAGCTACTCTCACCCATACAAATCAAAAGACAATCCCTCATGAACAAGAGTCAATAACTTACTCAAGATTAAAACTAAGTTGCCTACATCATCCTAGTGGAATAGATACTTAACTAGTGTACGAAGTTACATCCAATGTTTACTATTTCGTGGTCTTGTCTTATGCAAACTTATTGTATAAGATACCTCACTTGCATGTCCCATATACGAACGCGTTGGATCATTGAATTTTTATTAAATACAAAGTGGGTCATATCCATAATGTCACTAGGATAAGGTACTTAACCTTATCTATATATTATAGACCATTTAGGTTGTATCTTGAACATTGATCCCCGTATGTCTCCACATACAGTTCAAAATTCATACAACAGTCTATGATGTTAGTTTATTGGATTAGGTTTATTTAGGCAAGATAAATACAAGATAAACAATAACTATTTATTGCAATAGTCATTAATAACAATTTATTAATGATCTGTCAAATGTTACATTTACTATTTACGAGTTTTAGTCCATAAAACCCAACAAACTCCCACTTGAAGTAAAACTTTAGTTAGTGGGATGTACATACAATAAGTAATCCAAAGCTGAAAATGTCAAATGTATAAGTACATTACATGAAAAGTAAATATACAAATACAATACCTAGGAAATCCTTATACCCATTACACATCTCCCACTTGCCTTGGGTTAAACTATATACTTGTCTCGGAAACCTAGACTCTCTAGATGACCCTTGAACACTTTAGCCCAGAGAGTCTTCGTAAATAGATCGGCGATGTTGTGCTTCAAAGAAATCTTCGTGATGATCATGTCTCCTCGTCGCACTATCTCCCGTATTAAGTGATACTTCCTCTTTATATGCTTTCCTCGTTTGTAGCTGCGAGGTTCTTTTGAGTTGGCTACTACCATACTGTTGTCACGGTATAATGTAACAGGAAAGCCCATATTTGGAACAACTTCTAAATCTATTAGGAACTTCCTGAGCCAAACTGCTTTTTTAGTTGCTTCACAAGCAGCTACATACTCAACCTCCACAGTCGAGTCGACTATGCATCTCTACTAGATTCTTTTCCAAACTACAACTCTCCTATTAAGAGTGAACACTGACCCTGACGTAGGTTTCCTAAAATCTCTACCAGTCTTGAAGTCAGAGTCGGTGTACCCTATAAGAATCAAATCCTTAGCCTCATACACCATATGTAGTCCCATGTTCTCCGAAGATATTTGAGAATGTTCTTAACCTTCGTCCAATGGTCTAACCTTTGATTGGACTAGTACCTACTAACCATTCTTACTAGATAACATATGTCAGGCCTAGTACAAAGCATAACATACATTAAATTTCCCTATAGCTGAGGTATAGGGAATAAGTCTCATATCCTCAACTTCTTGAGGTGTTTTAGGACATTATTCCTTAGACAAGTGAACCTCATGCCTGAAAAGCAATAAACCCTTCTTTGAGTTCTGCATCGAATATCGAGCCAACATTTTGCCGATGTACGTTGCTTGTGACAATCCAAGCATTTTGTTCTTACGATCCTCAATGATTTGGATCACAAGAATATACTGCACTTTCCCAAATATTTCATTTGGATTTGAATGACTAGCCAGTTTTTCACTTCAGTAAGGAACCCTACATCATTTCCAATGAGTTGAATATCATCCACATAAAGTACTAGAAAAGTTACTTTATTCTTGTTGATCTTCTTGTATACACAAAGCTCATCAATATTTTAGTCAAAACCAAAAGATTTGATCATAGTATCAAATCCAATGTTTGAAGATCTGGACACTTATTTCAACTCATAAATGGATCCATTCAACTTGCTAACCTTTGCTCTTGACCTTGGACTATGAACCCTTTGGGTTGAGACATAACGATATTCTCATTAAAATTACCATTTAAAAAGGTAATCTTGACATCCATTTGCCATATTTTATAGTCTTAATATGTGGCTATGGATAAAATAATTCTCATAGACTTTAACATAGCAAGAGTAGAAAAATTTTCCTCATAGTCAACCCTATCTCTCTAGATATAATCATTTGCTACAAGTCTAGTTTTGAAGGTCTATACCTTCCTAGCTACATTTCTCTTTTTCTTATAGATCCATTTGCACCCTACGGGTTTTAGCCCATTGGGTAGATCTACAAGCTCCCATTCTAAATTAGAGTACATTGACTCCCTTTCGAGGTCCGTTTCTTTGACTCGTTGGTTCTTATCTACGTCATTCATTGCCTGTCGATAGGACAATGAATCCTTAATGCCATGATTAGTATGACCACCTGAGTTTCAGTTCAACCAAAGTAGATGTCAGGTCATGATACAACCCTCCCATTGCATCGAGGCATTCTCAACGATTGAGAAGGACGAGACAGACTTGAAGAACTATATCCTTCATTAACTCTTGTTGAAAAACCTGCTTCATCAATAACTCTTGTTGACTCTTCAATAGCTTCTCCTAACACTAGCTTACTACATGGTTTTTGATCCCTCATTGGCCTTTCACCAAGAAATTAATGAGTCGATACAAACACTTTATTTTCTTGTGGATCGTGGAAAAGACCACCTCTCGTTTCTTATAGGTGACAAACAAATTGGCACAACCTTGACAATGTTCTAGTTTCTTAAGATTTGTCACAATCAGATGTGTTGGACAACCCTAGATCCTGAAGTAGCATAAACTACATTTATGCCTCCTCCATAACTCAAAAGGAGTTTCAGAAACACTCTTCAAGGGAACGTTGTTCAGGATGTGAACTGTAATCTCTACTGCATACCCCTAAAACAAACTAGGCAACTGAGCATAGCTCATCATTGAGTGAACCATGTCTAACAGGGTTCTATTTCTCCTTTCTGATACACCATTTTGGTGAGGTGTACCATGAGCTGAGAGTTGGGATTTTGGATTCCATGTTCTATCATAAACAGGATTCCATGTTTTCCAATAAAAGGTGTTTTTTTCATTTTTCCCCCGAGACAACATGGAGGTAGTGAATCATCTTCTAAGTCATTTAGAAGTCCATTCTTAACCAAATGCTCGATCTTATCAAGGTTAATGTGATCTAGTCTTAAGTGTCAAAGATAGGTGTTGTTACTTTTAGGAGAAATACGTTGCCTTTTATTTTGAGTGTGAGCAATTTTAAACATCTCATGATTTAAAATTTCTTTTGTGTCAGTTGGTCTTAATACATACAAGTTATTTTCTAATCTAGCTGAACATATAAATACACCATTTTTAAGAATGAACGCTTCATTACTTTGAAAATATACGATGTAAGATTTTTCAAGTAGACAAGAGATAGAAACGATATTTCCCTTATTGTTTGGTATAATGTACAATCATTAAGAAAAATAAATCTATCTCTAAAAAATAACTTTGCAGCTCCCACTACACTGTCTAAAACGATGTCTCCCATTCCAACCTTGAGCATCATTTCATCATCTTTTAGCTGATGAAAGGAACTATTCTTCTACAAAAAAGAACAAACATGATTAGTTGCTCTCGAATTAAGTATCCAGGAAACTCATCATGTTTCACAAGATACGTTTTTAAAACAAGTAAATCATATTTACCTTCTTTTTCCTTCTTTTTCTTAGCGAGATGGTTAGGGCAGTTCCTCTATTAGTTTCCATCCATGTTGCAGTGGAAACACCTATGCTTGTTGGCCAACTTAGCCTTTGCCTTGCCTTTTACAGAAGCGGTGGGAGCCTCCCCTTATCTCCCTCTTCTTTTGAACCTTTTCCTAAGAAGGAGACTAAAGAACAGACTTAGTTCCAGAGGATGAACCCTTTTAGAACTTCCTTTTAGAATGGAAACATTTGCTCTCTTTCAACCGATCCCTTATTTTTCATAAGAGACTGGTAAGTCTGTAGCTCATTAAGTAGACTAGTCAAGTTATATTGAATTTTTTTCATAAACGCATTACTGCGATATTGTAGGAAACTCTCCGGAAGAGATTCCATTATGAATGCAACCTGACTGCTCTCGACTATGATCACTTTATTTGTCTCTGCCACATTAAATTGGACCATCATGTCCAAGAAATGTTCCCGAGTAGATGTTCCCTCTTCCATGTGAAGGAACTCTATTTACAGGGAACCTTTGAGCGGAAGCGGATCATCCAAATCCCATTTTGAATGAACACATATGTTTACAGTCATACATAACAGATTATGCATCGAAAACTAAATTAGAACATGCTTTGAAATAAAAACAAAGGATCAAAAGATTATACCTTTGAAGAACGGTTCTTCTAATAATCCCTCGATCTAACTCATTCACGAACATGTCAAACAAGTCACAAGCACTCCTCGAAAAAGCAGCAAACAACAACTCGATCCTAAAACCAAATAGGACACTACCACTTGGTGACCTTTGTATTCTCGGTGTGGGAATCCAGGAGTGATGAACTCTAGCTAATTTTGGTTAGAGGGGAAGATTAGAGTTGAGGAAGACAATCGAGTACGCATAAAGCTATCATATAGTAGAGTCTGTTGATCATTTGGAGAAATCGAGGCTATCGTATAGTCTCTCAGTTATCGTGTAGAAACTCGGTCGTTTACTAGATAGCGAATTTTTACTTGTTCTCTAGAATAATTAGAAAACCATTTTCATTTATCCCACATTTTCCATAAAACCAAATAACTACCCACTAAGGGTGGTTAGAGAGAAAAAGGATAAATATCAAATAATTAATAAATTATAAATAAATATGATAACTAACTTATAGTTATCATATTATATTTATAACCTATAGTGTTAATATTGCATCATATACAATATATAAATCATAGTTCTTTTCTTTTATTTTATGGCATTTAATATAAATCATATTTATATTGAATTTAACAACTATGAATATTATTCATAGAAAATATATTTAAATCATTAAAATATTTGTTCCTCCAATTAAACAATAAGGTATCAAATACATGAAGAAAATCAGACATGGGGATTTCCATGAGCAACGGAATGATCGTTCCAAATTTCATTCATATATGAACAATAACAATTATACTCAACAAACAAAAACATACAGGTTATGCACAAAACGAAATTACAACATGCTTTACTATACGATAAAGGGAAAGAATACACATAACGTTGAAGACTCATCTTCAATCTCCCTTGATCGCGAATGCTCAAACTTACTCCAAGAATGCAACACACGGACGCTCGAACTCAACGATCTCCAAGATCACAAACAATCGGTAACCACCACACACACCGCGAATTCAATGAACGGCCTCCAAAAACCTCGACTATGTCAAGTTGAGTACGACACCACCACAATGGCTACCTTGGTATTCTCGGTGTGAGAATCAAGAAGTGTGGCCTCTGTGTGGACTTAGTTAGAGGATGAGACCGGAGGAACAATCGTGCAAACGATTGAG
>NC_052353.1:44456189-44479899 GCF_009727055.1 Benincasa hispida
CGTGCACATGGTTATAAACTGAGAGTTACCGTTAATACCTTACGGTACTTTTGACTAGGTATACCTTTTCATTGTTCTTCCAGTATTCCATCATATAACTAGTTAATAAACATTTAGTTGAAAGGATACCTCTCATTGTCCTTCAGTATCCGCCCTATTAACTAGTCATTAAACATTTAGTTGAAACACTAAAAACTTAATGCCTCAAATCTTCATACTAGGTTCATCCATTATACTGGTTCATGCATAAAAATAGAGTTACTTAAACATACTGAAAGTATTGGATAAGATAACATATCTAAATCATGTTCATTCCATGGAAAACAAGGCTTTACTTAGCATGAGAAACAGTTCACAAATATGTTGCTTGCACCTCATTTAAACTACTTTAGCATCGAAATATTTTCAAAGAGGAATCATTAGTTTCTAAGATCATTTAAAACAGTAAGTCATCATATAGGTCACTCATAGCTTCGTTGGCTTCTTAAAGGAATTACGCCTTTCTAGCTCTTTGGCCTTGAAAAGACATAATTCCCAGTTAAACTACTTAGGAATTTGTTTAGTTAAAACACCTAAATTAATTCATTTATTAAAGGCAGCGAAGATCCTCTTAGAGCAATATCAGACCACTCCCACTAGAAGGGCCGACAACTGCAACTCTTTCTTACGTTATAGAATATAATATGTGTCATCTTTAAACCAATCACCAGTGTGATAAACTTTCATAAAGAATCGCTCTCGTAAGTACAGCTTGGGCTTTAATAACTTTTTATGTCCATATTGTACCATCTTAACTTCTTAAGTAACCACTAAATCCCTCTAATGGAACATAAGTCATAGTCCTACTATGATTGGTGCTTCTCTTTCCCAAAGAGAAGCGTGACACTATGTTTCAAGCCCCAAAATCAAGCCCTTAAGGCGAGCAAGTCTATCTACTACCCTCTGCTCAGGGAAGGAGTGAATTCCATCTTGTGTAAACTGTGTTCCCAGCTCCCAATCATGAGAAATCCCCAAAAGGTAGGCATGTTGAGCTTGACAATCTGGTCACTTCTCAACCCCATACTAATCAAAGAACAATCCTCAAAGCGCAGAAGTTCCCAAACACTCAGGATCTGAAGGTCCGTGTTCACCTCATTGGTCGTTTTTAGCGTTGAGACTGTAAGTCTCTCAGTGATCAACGACCGTTTATATATAAGATCTAGCTATCTCGTGGTCCGGTCTTATACAAACTCTTTGTATAGGATACCCTCGCTCGTATGTCTCCACATGAATGGTTAGGATCTACCATCTGTAGTAGTTTACAACACTTGCAAACCTCTACAAAGCGAGTCGTATCTGTAGTATCACCAGGATCAGGTATCCCACCTTAATCTTTATACTAGGTTATCACTTAAAACATGATCCACTACTATGTCTCATATACATGCTTAAGTTTACATACAATAACCATGAAGCTTTGTTTATTGGATATGAGTAAATGTCAGGTAAAATAACTCTTATTTTATTCATAATAATGTGTATATATTACAAACAACAAGACTCTGGGAGAATTAGGAGACCAATCCCAACAATACATTATATCAGTTATATATCATATATAATTGAATTAATTGAATTATATAATATATAATTAAATTGCCTCTTATTAATTTGAATATTTCAAATTAACACAAAAACTAATTCTCAACTTAAATCCATTGAGCTACCAAGGGGACCTTATGGACTTGTAGCTTCAAGCTCCAACAGTACGTGAATAACTGATTAAACTCTTTAATCATATTATCCACCATCTGTTAACTACTAGGTACTCCACTAAAGATCAACAGCGGCACTCTTCGCATTACAAATATATTTCTTGTCTATTGGATATAACTAATCAACAGTACGATGACCCTTCACAAATCACTCGTAAGTACAACTGGGTCAAATTACCGTTTTTCCCCTGTAGTTACATCAAACTCCTTAAGTACCATTGATCCCTCTAATGAACAATAGATCATAGTCCCTCTATGACTATATCCCCTCTCGAGCCAAGAGAGGGTGTGGGGCCACATTTTCAAGACTCGTAATCAACCCTTAAGGGAGCAATTTATGTCTTACCCTGCTTCGAGGAAGGAGTGGATTTCATTTTGTGTAGCTGAGTTTCCAGCTCCCCAATCAGACGAATTCCCAAAATGGTAGGCTTGTTGAGTCGACGATCTGGCCACTCTCACCTATGAAAATCAAAGGATCACCGTCATAGGCAGGAGTTCATAACTCACTCAGGATTAAGGTCATGTTACCTATGGTGATCCTAGTGAAATAAATGTCTCTATTATAAACAGCGTTATATAACGAGACTAAACATTTCGTAGTCCGGTCTTATACAAACTCCATTGTATAGAATAGCCCCACTCGCATGTCTAATACATGGATGATCAGGATCAGATCATTTGTAGAACTTTACAACATTTGTAACACCTACAAAGCGAGACTCGTAGTGTCACTAGGATAAGGTACCTACCATATACTATAGACCATTTAGGTTATCACTTAAACACGATCCACTTGTATGTCTCCACATACATGTTTAAGTTACAACGATAACCATGGATCTTAGTTTCTTGGTTTATGGTTAATGCAACTAAAATATCATATATTTCATAGAAAAAAGTGAAAAAAATATCATATTATTAATCACAGAATGTTTTTACATACAAATGTTTACAAGCTACAGGATCCTACGAGATTTAGGACATCAACCCCAACACCGTGCAGTAGTTTTAAATGTATTTGAGGGCATCATGGTGGAGCTGCTAGAACAATTGTCCAAACATCTCTTGGAGAGATTCCATAATCTTCTTGGAAGTTACCATGATCTCATGCTTCTTGGACAAAACTTCAAATAAGCTCATCAATATGTAAATGCAAGGCTTTTCGTTGGCCTTTATCCACCGATCATAAGAATCCTTCGTAGCCCAAGATGTATTACGTTTTGGGGTTGATGCCCTAAATCTTGTGGGTTCTATAGTTTGTAATTGTAATGTGCAAAGGATTTATTTATTTAATAAAATATTTTATTTGATGTTTAGTAGTATTAACCCATAAAACCAATAAACTAACATTTGTGGCTATCTTATATAAGTTAAACATGTATGTAGAGACATACAGGTAGAACGTGTTTAAGTGATAACCTAAATAGTCTGTAATAGATGGATAAGATTTGGTACCTTATCCTGGTCCACTACAAATACGACTCGCTTTGTAGATGATACAATCGTTGTAAAGTGCTACAAAAGAGACATGTGTGTGGGTATGTTCTATACAAAGGGTTTGTATAAGACCAAACCACAAAATGACTAATCTCATTATATAACACCATTAATAATAGAGACCTACATTTCATTAGGATGACCATAGGTGACATGACCTGAATCTTGTGTGAGTTGTGAACTTCTACCTATGAATGCGGTCCTTTGATTTGTATGGTGAGAGTGGCCAGATCGCCGACTCAATAAGTACAATTTTGAGAACTCGTCAAATTGGGGAGCTAGGAACACCGCTACACAAGACGAAATTCACTCCTTTCATAACGTTTAGGTAAGTAGATAAATTGCTCCTTTAAGGGCCGATTCCGTGGCTTGAACAATGTGGCGCCACACCTTCTCTTAGCCCAGAGGGTATTAGTCATAGTTGGACTATGATTTATTGTTCATTAGAGGGATCAGTGGTACTTAACGAGCTAGATGTAACTATGGGGGCAAAACAATTATTTTGGCTAAGTTGTACTTACGAGCAATTTGTGAAGGGTCATTGCACAGTTGACTGATTATATCCAATGGACACATAAATATATCTGTAGTGAGAAGAGTGCAACTATCAGTCTTTAGTAGAGTGACCGATAGTTAATGGATGTTGAATAATTTAATTAAATGAGATTAATTAATTAATCAAGTACCATTGAAGGTTCAATCTACACGTCTATAAGGTCCCTCTATAGCTCAACAGGGATTATTGAGAATTAGTTTTGGATAAATTTGAATTGTTCAAATTAATTGATGGAATTAATTATATGTGATATAATTAATTTAACTTAATTATATATATAATATAATTAATATAATGTATTTGATACATTATAATATAAATTTTATTTGAATTATATATATTTGAATATGATTCAAATATTAATTATATGGATGAGATTCATATAAATGACTTTAGTATAAATGTGATTTATATTAAATGCCATGTATTATTGAGAGAAAAATAAACTATAGATTATATTGTATTTGATAAAATATAAAAACTATAGGTTATGTGTTATATTTGATATAACATATAGTTCAATATATATAATATATGATAAGGCAGTTACCACACACACACAGAGATATATATTGGTGGTGTCCTCTTGTGGCGGTGCTTGGTTCGCGATTGATCATAAACGTTTTAGAAAGGAAAATTCGTGAAGAAGAAAAAAAGTTCTTCAAGGGTATGCTTTCTTGAAATCCTAATTCTTTTCTCCTTTCTAGCATGTTATAAAATTGTTAATGCATAATTATTTTTCGTTGTATAAATTTTGATTCCGTGTAAAAAAAAATTAAAGATGGGAACAATCCCCACTTCCGCTATGAGACTTCACCATTCCTTTCATTACGAGCACGAGTTGGAGGACAATCCTCCAATAAGACGAACCGTAGATCGTCAACAACAACAATCCTGGTCAAGTTGGATTTCCACATAAAGTAATATTCGCCAGTAAGTTTTTCATTTTTAAGCAATACAATTATTGAGGAGGACATTGCTCAAAATAAAAATAAAAAAAAAAAAACAAACATTGACCGTATTAGTTATCATTGCCTTAACCCATCACACAAACAAACAACTGCAAATTATCTAATCAATTTAGCAAAAACCAAGTAATCATAGAACCCTAATAAATTATTGATTTAGTTTTTACAACGAGGCTTCAGGGATTTAAAGCAAAAACCACCAAAGGGTAATTAGTCACTCCTCCTCTGAAATGAGATAGCTCTCAACTAATTCTAATACTAGAGTAACTCATATTCCTATAAACATTAACGATTGTTGTTCGGTCAAGGATTCGTTAACTCTTAAGTCATCCCCGTAAATGTAACCTTCCTACTTTCAAATCATAAAGGTACGCAACAAAAGGCTATTGTTAGGAAAGAAAATATTTGGTAATTAACCTAAGTGATCCTATCTTTTTCAAGAGTTCACCGTGTTCTGAATCCAATGATCAGGCCCTCTGAAGGGATGACTGCTTCAAAACAACATGTAGGTGGATCATGGAAATCTCACAGTGTGACCTAGGGGTGGAGACTGAAGGATTACGTTGACACGCGTCTAGCTCCCACTTACTATAGACACTTTCCCCATTCACCATGTTATTGACCCATGCAAACACTTTCTGAAGGGAGGTCATGCTCAAGGCGACACGAAGTCGAGCATGGATCTCACATTGTGAACATACAGGGATATAGAAGCAAAACATGATATAAATATCTTGTTCTGTACTTTTCCTTCCACTAAAATGTCCTACCGTATTTTAGGGTTACTTAACTTAGATAAATCCGACTAAGTCAATCTATCTAAATCTATGCCTATTATAACTCTTATAAAAAAGTCTTTACACTATTTTCTAGTTGAATCAAACCATTTTAACTAACGTAGTGACATTGCATGCTAACATTAAACTATGATTAATTCAACTTAAGTTCCAGGTCATCTCCCAGGTAGAAGGTATTCTGTAAACTGTCAACTTAAAAACCTTCACCGTAGACAGAACCTAACCGGTAGAGTTCTCTTATAGTCATAGTAATATTTTTCCTATTTAGTTTACTAAAACTATTTTGAAACTAAGTAATAAATAATTATAATCCTATTAGAATTTAAATGATCTTAGGTTTAATTAATTTTAAATGGTTTAAAATTAATTAATTATCCTACGATCCTGTATTTGCATTTAATTCTTGATTATAGATTGATGGTTTCTAATAATTAATTTTAAAAACATTATCAAATTTTAATGATTAGCCTTATAATTGCATTCTTTATTGTTTAATTTAATTAACAATCATATTATAATTAATTAAATAACCCATACTATATGAATTGCATGAAAAATATAACATTTATATTTATACTGTGGATATTTCAAGCTCAATGCATCTTTGATTTTCATAATTTTATTAACATAACACTTTATATTAAAGTAAATCATGAAGATCAAACAAGCATGCTCAAGACATTCAATTAAATAAAACTTTTATATTTAAACTAAGTAATGTCATGCTTCATGTTTTATTAATTTCATTATTTTAAGATAAAAATTACATTAAATAACTCATGAAATTAAATATAAATCATGCATTATAACACTTATAATACATTAAAATACATGAACATGCTTAGCCTATAATGGGGTTTATCCAAATGACATGCATAAAACATTTAAATAGCAAATGAACCACTAATTTTAGCCCCTGGTATAAAACAAATCAATTAAATTACAATAATTATGCTAATTTATTCTAAAAAAGCTTCTGTCACTCTAGAACCAAACTGGACCAACTCGAACATCTTCAAACCGGACCCAAAAAACGCGAACCAAACCAAAATAGCACAGAACCAGACCCAACCAGATTCAACTCGACTGAACCAACTTGAACCAGATCCAACATCTTGAACCAGGTATTTGCTGACGTCATGCTGACGGTAGCATGACATCAGCCCTTCTGCTGACAGTAAAAAAACACAGGGGCCTTTTACAATTGATCAAATAAAAAACATGTACATCTAAGGCCAAAAATACCTTAATCATTCATTCACAATGTACATTCACAATGCAACTAATCCCACCAAAACCTAGTGCAAAATTCAGAATCCTAATTAATATATGAGAATGCTCTAATACCATTTGTAGGGATGAAAGCCCTATCACAAAGCACATAAACAAAACTCATTATTAATTTGGGATTTCTGACATACCAAACACTTTGTAGAATTAAGTGAAAATCCAAGTCTCCAATTTAGATTTTAGAATACCACAAAAAAAGCAACCTTCCTATCTTTTCAGAAACTTTTGATAATTTTTTGTTTGTGGGAACAATTGAATTGGGAAAAAGAAAGGGAGAAGGGAGAATTTTCTTTGAGAGAAGTAAAGGGCCAAAACGGTTATGTGTAGGATTTTTCTCTATTTTTCTCTATGATCAAAACCAATTTTTGTGATCAACCGAGAGGGAGAGAAACATGGAACCACCAATGTTTTTAGATATTTCCCCTACGTGGAAGTTATCTAATTAATTAATTAATCATTAATTAAATCTAATTTAAATAATAATTTCATTTAAATCATATTAAATGAAAATGTTCTCACAAAATCTATAGTTTTAATTCAATTAATTTAATAAATCAAATTTAATTTAATTAAGTTAAATTATTTAATTATTTAATTCTCCAATTAAATTATATCCAAATTAGATATCAAATATTTAATTTGGCTTACATTTGAATCGTATTCAATTTTATTTCTCTCATACCCTATAGTTTTAATGTGCATCAAATATACATTAATTTTAACCTATAGTTTCAATATGAATCCAAGTCATTAATATTTGAACTCCTTCAAATATTTAGTTCTCCCATAAATTAATTTTGAATCATATCCAAAAATAAATTTATATTATAAAATTTCATTAAAATATGAACTTTATATTATAATGTATCATTGTACATTATATTATTTCACTAACTGAATTTAAACATTTCAAACTTTATTCAAAGCATAGTTACCTCAATTTCCTGTACGAGTTAAGATGGGTACCTCATGAACCTACAAACCAGAAGCTCCAATAGTATGAGTTTAATTGGCTAAACTCTTTAACCAATTAAACAATATATGTTAATAGTGGATACACTCCACTAAAGACTCATATTTGTACTTTTCTCACTGCAGATATATTTCTGTGTCCACAAATATAGACCAATGACAACAAGTTAGTCCTTCACGAGTGTTTGTAACACTAACTAAGTAAATTACTATTTTATCCCTGGATAACCTCTATATCCTTAAGTACCAGTGCTACTCTAATGAACAACCTATTTATTTTCCAACCATTAAACAAAAACCTTCTTCGGGCTAGTGTGAGGGTAGGACCCTTTGTTCAAGTCTTCGAGACACCACTTAAGGGAAGACTCGTCTATTTACTCTAAAGTAAGGAAGGAGCGAATTTCATTTCATGAAATTATGTTCTCAGCTCCCCACTCAGTTCTATCCCCAAAATGGCAGACCTATTGATTAGGCGAACTGACTACTCTCACCCATACAAATAAAAAGATAATCCTTGATGAATAGAAGTTCATAATTCAGTCAAGATCAAGACTAAGTTGTCTAGGTCATCTTAGTCAAATAGAAACCTAAGTAGTTAACGGAGTTACATCTAGTGGTTACTATTTTATGGTCTAGTCTTATGCAAACTCGTTGCACAGGATATCCTCACTCGCATGTCCCTTACACAGATGCATTGGATCATTGTATTTGTATCAAATACAATGTGGGTCATATCCATAGTGTCACCAGGATAAGGTATCCAACCTTATCCATATACTACAGGCCTTTTAGGATTTATCTTGATCACTAGTCCCCGTATGTCTCCATATACAGTTCAAGACTCATAAGACAATCTAGGATGTTAGTTTATTGGATTAGGGTTATTCAGGCAAGATAAATACAAGATAGACAATAACTATTTAGTGCAACAAACATTAATAACACTTTATTAATGATTAGTCAAATGTTACATTTACTACCTACGAGTTTTAGTGCATAAAACCCAACAAGATTTGGGTTTTTCAAAGTAAATCTTAGGTATCAAGATTGCTCATGATAGGAAAGCTGAGAAACTCTGGTTGTCCCAAGAGAAGTATATTGAACGGGTGTTTAAAAAATTCAATATTAAACATGCTAAGCCTGTTATTACAACATTAGCAACTAACTTTAAGCTAAGGAAGAGAGCTTGTCCTACAACAGAGAAAGAGAAAGAAGTTATGTCATCCATTCCTTACTCTTCTATTGTTGATTCTTTGATGTATGGTGTGTACTAGACTTGATATTATACATGCAGATAGTCTAATGAGTTGTTTTCTATCCAATCAAAGTAAGACTAACTGGGAAGAATCGAAGTGGATCATCAGTTTCTTGCAGAGCACCTCCAAATTGAGTTTGTGTTATGGAGATGGCAAACCTATGCTTGAAGGCTATACTGATGCAGACTTGGCAGGTGATCTTGATAACAGGAAGTCAGCCTTAGGTTATGTTGGATTAAGGAAGCATGCACCAGAAGCAAAACATGATCATAAAGCATTCTAATTCATTAATTTTAGCTTCAAACTCAGCATGCTCATAAAGTAAGAATATAGTTTCAACACTAACCTTTGAAATACGTTTGAATCACGAATTCCAATTGCGATCTCCTTACTTTCTGTTAGTGAACTACTACAAGGCCTTCCCTACTATCCTCTAGGTGCTTTAGATTGAGTTGTGGAACTCAAAATATACTTGGGTAAAGGAATAAGGAGAGGAGGTCATTGATTTTTCAGCAAAATTTTGAAGAACAACTTCTTTAAGTTTTTTTTTTCAGCAATTCAGCAAATCATCATCAAATTCCACTCCCATTTTGTTTATTTATAACATGACTATAATGCAAATGAATTTCTCGCATGAATCACAACTCATGCTTGTGAATTTGAGCTTAAAAGCTTGGTGGTTTAGTGACTAGGTTGCTTACACTTAAAATGGGAAAACCCCACTTTTTCCATTTCCAATTTTGTCTTTTTCTTTTTAATTTCAAATTTATTTTCAAATTAAAACTTATTTTTAGTTTTTAAATAAAAAAACTAAAATTTTATTAATTTTACAAAAATTAATTCAAAATTAAATTTTCAAATAAAATTAGTAATTAATAATTAATTCAATTAATTTAGTATCAAATATTAAATTAATTTAACACCAATTCCACCATCATGAATCCTTATTCATGAGTTTAATATTTATATCATATTTAAATATTAATTGATTCTCCAATTTCGTTTAATTCCAAAATTAAACGTGTAATTATATCAAATATAATTACTAATTCCCTTAATTCTAATTTCAATGTTTCAAACCAACTTATCACACTATTCTAAGGCTAATCCATTTGTGAGCTAGTAGGGGGACCTCGTGGACCTACAGATCATGGGCTTCAACGATTTAAGATTAATTGGCTAAACTATTTACACCAAATTAACCCCTATTTGTTAACTACTAGATCACTCCACTAAAGTCTATAATTGTACTCCCCTCATGATATATTGTTTCCACTCGATATAACCATGATTAGTAAGTTAGGCCTTTACAGGTTAATCGTAATAATTGGTTTAAGTCCCACCGATCCTCTAATGAATAATTGGTTTATGATCCGATCATTAAACTAAGTCCCGCTCGAGCCAATGAGAGGATGAGACCCTTGTTCAAGACTCAGAGTTAGTACTTAAGGGAACAACCTCTCTACTATCTGTGAAAGCGGGTAGGAGTGAATTTCACCTTGCACCCTATGTCCCAAGCTATCTACATGGTCTTACCCCTAAAATGTGAGGCATATTGAGCCGGTCAAGTTACCTATGCAAATCTGAGGATAATCATGAATAAACAGGAGTTCGTAGTTAGCTTAGGATTAAGGTCAAGTTACCTAGGTTGTCGTTGTGAAATAGTCAGTCTTAAACAGTAAACAACGTTATAAAGTAAGAGTGACTTATTTCGTGGTCCAATCTTGTGCAAACTCATTATAAGGATGCCCCACTCCTCATGTCACTATATGTATGAGTCGGGATCACTTTGTCTGTAGCAATTTACAACTCCTTGTAACAACTATAGAGTGGGCTGCATCCAATAGTGTTATCAGAATAAGGCACCTAACCTTATTCATATACTATAGATGATTTAGAGTATCTACTCGAACTCGATCCACTCTCATGTCTCCATAAAAAGTTCAAATACTCATGTACTAGTCATGGATATTTTAGTTTATTGGATTTATTTCAAAAAACGAAATAACCAATTAATATATTCCATACAACTTTATTGAATCAAACTTCATTAACAACTTTATTGATTTACAGATAATTTATTGTTTACAATCCACAAGTTTTAGGACATAAAATCCAACAAACTCCTACTTGGACTAAAACTTCAATGGTAACATACATATGAATATATAATGCTGAGTTTTTGAGTTTTACAGAAAAATACAATAAACTAAGGCATCACACACCCATGGTTTTTCTTTTAGGTATCACATACCCATCTTTAGGTATCATATACGGAGTTTTTCTTTCACTTGCCTAGGTTATTCAACTTGTAATTCTAGTCGCACTAGGTGATCCTCAAACACATTAGCCGAGAGGATTGCTATAAACACTTTAATATACAATGAACTTCTCATTAAACAGTATATGGAATGCATCTTATTGTCAAAACCTTTTGTTTTTCAATGTGTCATCAAAACTTGATGACTCGAGTTTCTAATAAACTCAAAATGTGGCTAAGTTGTCATACATCCCTCCCACTACATCGAGGTACCCTCAACTATTTGAGTAAGATGTATCTGACCTGTCTAAAGAATTTTTGTTATAGTATCAACTTTAATCAATAACTCTTATTGATATACACTTTCTTTTATGGAATCTAAATAATACATGGTGATCTCGTATACTTTTCTAGGAAAAAAAATTAGTATTTGTAAACAGAACACTCAATTTTCTTTTACATGAAAAGTATACTACTTTTGGATTGCCTTCAAATAGGCATGCTATTTGAAATGGTATTCTAATACTTAAGGTTTCAACACTTATATATCTGCCGAGCTATTCTCCAGTTTTCTGAATTATGTAAACATCTTTTACATCTCATAAACAACTTTTATGAGTTTTCTACATCTTATATGGAGTTTCAGAAAATACCTTTAAAAATAGAACGATGTTCAAAATAATTAAGGCAACGAGGCATAGAGAGTTTTCACTAAATTTCATGTTCTATCAAAATAGCTCTTGAAATCTCACTCTCTATTTTCTTTACTTTAATCTAATCGAAGTATTTCACATTTATTTTACTTAACAAGTTTTATACGTCTTGAACTCTTGAAGTGTTTTAAACTTATCATTTAGGTTAAATAACTATTTTCCTTTATTGATTTCTAGCCGTTTTAAATATCTAAATATTTTCAAATTGCTTTTAACTTGGTAAGTTCAAACAGAATTTGCTATAGGATAGAATAGATACAACTTTTGCTAATGAACATTTCATTTATAACAAAATGTTTATACAATATGTTCTTTACAAAAGATAAAATAACTTTCATTACACTAACAAAAGTAAACAAGTTTATCTTTCAACAGCAATTGCTTCTCCCACTAGTTGTTCTAAAAAATTCTCCCTTGTTCAAAACTTGGAGTTTACAAGGAACTAGTTTCCTTGTCTTGCTTTCTCAGCTTTTTTCTCCGTAAGGTATTGTGGGCAGTTTCTCTTGTAATGCCCTTCTTTGCTGTAGTGGAAGCATTTTCCTTTATCTGCATCATTTACCTTGCCCTTTCTGCCAGTAGGTTTCTTTTTTCCTTTCCGTTTGTTCTTCTTTACTGAAATACTCTTATTCTTTGAAGAAAAAGCAATATCATGCTTTTTAGAGGATGATCCTCTTTTCTCAGCAGTAGTAACATTTACTTCTGGTTCCAATCCTTTAGTTCTAATCATGGTTTTCTAAGCCCAAAGCTCATTGAGAAGCGTAGTCAAGTTATACTCTATTTTATTCATTAGTGTGTTCATATAGAACTGCAATAAACTGTTTGGAAGAGATTCAGGAATAAAACCAACTTGGCTCTTCTCATCAACGACAACACCGTTTACTTCTGCCACGTTGAAATGGACCATCATGTCCAGGACATGTTATCTAATAGAGGCCCCTTCTTTCATACGGCGGTTGTAAACATATTTGATTGCATCATGCCTCAAGGAGAATGACGGTTGTCCAAATATCCCACACAGAGATTCCATAATCTCTTTAGCAGTACTCATACTCTCATGTTTCTTAGCCAATACATTAGATATGCTGGCAAGAATATGGATGTGGGCATTCTCGTTAGCCCTGATCCATCTATCGTATGCATCCCGAACATTTCGATTTGCATTTGAGCTAGGTACGGGAGGACACTCCTCTGCTAAAATGAATCGTAGGTCATCTATCACCAGTATTGTATTTAGATTTGATTTCCACGTAGCATAGTTATCCTTGGTAAGTTTATCAAAAGCCAATAGTTGTACGAAAGAACTCGTCTTTCTGAAAATATAAACAAATTTTATTAGTGAATTGCTTTTAAACACAATCAAGTTCTAGCAAAGTATAAAGTACCCAAAATTTCATTATTTTTTGCAACGATAATATAGTGAGTTAGAATAAGTGCTACCGAGGAGTAGTTAAATACTCCACTAAAGCAAGACATTATTAACTAAATACTATCTCCAGAATAACTCATATTCCGATAGTCATTTAACTACCATTTTTTGTCAGAACTTTAGTAATTCCGTAAGGTAACCCTCTATTTTCAAACCTTAGAGGTCGGCCTCAACAATGCTATTGAATTAAAAAGTGAAAGTTAGAAAATGACCTAAGAAATCCTATCCATTTTTGGAGTTTGAGTTGTTCCAAATCCTATGTTACAACCCTCTCAGGGGATAGTCGTGGTTAAATGACTAGGCGAGGCCGACTTAAAGACGACAAGCAGGTGCAACATAGGAATCTCACGGTCCAACAAACGAAAAAGACCACAGGACACATTGATATATATCTTTCACCCACTTACTATGAACTACTTCTCCATTCACCTTTATCTTGAATTATACAAATACTTTTCGAATGGAGCAGTCGAGGTTCATAATCGACATGAAGCGTTGTATGGACCTCATTGTGTGAATTTTTTAGGGATGTGAGAGTTGAAATCAATATATGATATATTTGATTTTACATTGAACAACTTCCTTTCATTCACCTAATATTGATTCATGCTAACACTTTCCGAATGGAGCAGTCAAGGTTCGTAATCGATAGTAAGCTAAGCATGAATCTTGATGTGAACTCTTAGGATGTGAGATTTAAAATCAAATCATCTCTTTTTATTTTACTGTGAACAACTTCCCCCATTCACCTGATCTTGATTCATGCCAACACTTTCAGAATGGAGCAGTCGAGGTTTATAATCAACACGAAGTGAAGCATGAATCTCGATGTGAACTCTTAGGGATGCGAGGGCTAAAAATAACATATCATATACGTTATTAATCTCTCATTGAAGTGTTCTTAAATTCTCACTGAAGTGTTTTAATAACATATGATATATGCTATTAAACTCCCACTAGAGTGTCCTAATATTTGTTTGGGTATATCTTTACTCAGGTTTCTTCCGGCTAATTAAACAACCTGAGTCTAGGTTTTTATCCAAGTATAAATTTTATATTAGGATTTAACCTACGATGTCTAGGTGATAAACAAGTTTTAACACCTCACACCGCTCACGTATTGCTCATAAAATTGGTTAACAACGCTCAGTTTTTCAGCAATAATCCCTAAGTAGGAGGTGTTCCGTAGACCGTCAACTTAAGAACCCCTAACCTTTGACAGGATTATATATTGGTTTTGTATGTAACCATATTTTACAAGATGTCGACCTATTTTAACTATTAAAACAAGTGATTAACCTACGTGAGCATGCAACTTATCTTTATTGTGGATTTTAAATGTCTAACAAAATTTTATAACAACTTACAAAAATTTTTTACATGCTAAGCATCCATAACATACATCAAAGGCATTCAACATTTCATATAACATTTATATTAAAATATTTGACCCCTATGTAGGCATATTATATATTATAACACTTTATTACATACTTTCAATGCATGTAACATGCTTCCTATGGTGGGATTTTAAATCTACATGGTATATTTCTAGTACATACAAGATTTATTTTATTATAACATACATCACATGCATAAATAATTAAACACGAACTGATATGGTTTTAGTTTTTGCATTTTCAAGCAAGCAAAGGCCTAATCGTTACAAAAATCAACAAAAATCGTCTCCAAAACACTTTTAGATTGCTCGAACCGTCTTGAATCGGACCCGAACCTCTCGAACCGGACCTCCAACGCTCAAAGCTGTGATGAACCGGGAAAAAATCATCGAGTACCATCAAGGATCGAGTGTGCCATTGATCATCGAGTATGCCCTTAAGCACCATCGTACATAGAGTATTTCACCAAACACCAACGAATATGCCATCGAGTACCATCGAGTATTTCACAAAATACCATCCAGTATGACATCGTGCATCGAATATTTCACAAAATACCATCGAGTATGGAATCGTGCATCGAGTTTTTCACAAAAAACCATCGAGTATAGGGCATTGAGCATTGAGTATTGGGCAGTGGCTGAAAATCCATGCTGCTCGACCTTCTTCACTTCTTTCTTCAGTTAATTCTTAATTGCGACTATAATAATTCCAATCGAATTAAAAATACTTAAACACACATTAAGACCCATCAAACAAGAGCCAATTACAAGAGTTACAACATAATTGAAGAGAAAACAATGCCAGAACTTAGAAAACTCATATCAGTTCATCCTTTTCATACAACTTATTAAAAAACACCCATAAAACCAAAGTTAAAACAAATTGAATGCTTAAATGATGCTTTGATACAAATTGGTCGATTAAGGAAGCATGAAGCGGAACCAAAACAGGATCATTAAGCATTCTAATTCATTATTTTTGGCTTTAAACTCAGCATGCTCATAAACTAAAAACAGAGTTTCAACAGTAACCTTTGAAGTACCTTTGAATCACGAATTCCAGCTGCGATCTTCTTAATTTCTGTTCATGAACCATCACAAGACCTTCCCTATTATCCTCTAGGTGTCTTAGATTGAGTTGTGGGACTCAAAATAAGCTTGGATTAAATGAATAAGGAGAGGAGTCCAATGATTTTCAGCAAAATTTTGAAGAACAACTTCTTCAAGTTTTTTTCTCAGCAATTCAGCAAATCATCATCAAATTCTACTCCCATTTTGTTTATTTGTAGCATGACTATCATGCAAATGAATTCCCTACATGAATCACAGATCATGCTTGTGAATTTGAGCTTAAAAGCTTGGTGGTTTAGTGACTAAGGTGCTTGCACCTAAAATGGGAAAACCCCACTTTTTTCATTTCCAATTTTCTTCTTTTTCTTTTTAATATCAAATTAATTTTCAAATTCAAACTTATTTTTAGTTTTGAAATGAAAAAGAAACACTGAAATTTTATTTATTTTACAAAAATTATTTCAAAATTAATTTCTCAAATAAAATGAATTGTATTTCCAATCCTAACAGGAAAGGGAGGGAAACAAATACTTGATTATATCCCAATTGGTTGGACCGTAGGTGTGATGATTTACTTTACGGGCGAGGTCTTTGGTTCAAGTCCAGAAATTTAATATTTAGATCATATTTAAATATTAGTTAATTCTCCAATTCCTTTTAATTCTAAAATTAAATGTGTAATTATAACACATATAATTACTAATTTCCTTAATTCTAATTTGAACGTTTCAAACCAACTTATCGCACTACTTTAAGGCTAATCTGTTTGTGATCTAGTAAGGGGACCTCGTGGACCTACAGATCATGGGCTTCAACGATCCAAGATTAATTGGCTAAACTCTTTACACCAAATTAACCCCCATTCGTTAACTATTGAGCCATTTCATTAAAGTTCATAGTTGCACTCTCCTTACTGTAGATATATTGTGTCCACTCGATATAACCATGATTAGTATATTAACCCTTCATAGGTTATTCGTAATAACAGTTGGGTCAAAAAGTTGTTTTACCCCCGAGATTTCCTCTTATTTCTTGAGTCCTACTGATCCTCTAATGAACAAGTGGTTTGTGATGTGATCATCAAACTGAGTCCATCTTGGGTCAATGAGAGGGTGGGGGGCCCCTTGTTCAAAATCTAGAGTCAACACTTAAAGGAATAACCTCTCTACTACCTCTGAAAGCGAATAGAAGTGAATTCTATCTTGCACCCTATGTCTACAGCTACCTACCCGATGTTACCCCTAAAATGGGAGGCTTATTGATCTGGTGCTGCTGAGTCAACCCTCACCTATGCAAATCTAAGGATAATCTCGAATAAACAGAAGTTCATAGTTAGCTCAGGATTAAGGTCACATTACCGAGGTCATCGTTGTGAAATAGTCAGTCTTAAACAGTAACCAACGTTATAAAGTAAGAATGACTTATTTTGTGGTCCGATCTTTACAAACTCATTGCATAAGATGCCCCTACTTCTCATTTCACTACATGTCCAAATTGGGATCACTTCGTCTGTAGCACTTTACAACTTCTTACAATAACTACAGAGTGAGCCGCATCCGATAGTGTTACTAGAATAAGGCACCCAACCTTATTCATATACTATAGATCATTTAAACTATTTATTCGAACCCGATCCACTCTTATATCTCCACATAAAGTTCAAGTACTCATGTAATAGCCATGGATCTTTTAGTTTATTGGATTTATTTCTAGAAATGAAATAAGCAATTCATATATTTAATATAACTTTATTGAATCAAACTTCAAAAACAACTTTATTGATTTACAGAATGAGTTTATTGTTTACAAACCATGAGTTTAGTACATAAAACCCAACAAGTTATGTGTTTACATTTACAAGAGAGCCATCTCATGGAAATCTAAACTAAAAAAAAAAGCGTAGCATTGTCCACAATTGAGGCAGAGTATATTGTAGCATTGGAAGCAATCAAGGAGATGTTATGGTTTCAAGGTTCCTTTAACAGTTAGGTTTGAAGCAAGAGGAGTATGTAATATTTTGTGATAGTCAAAGTGCTATGTATTTGAGCAAGAATTCAATGTATCATGGTCGTACCAGACACATTGGCATTAGGTATCATTGGCTACAAGATATAATTAAAGAGAAGAGATTGAATCTGAAGAAAGTCCACTTCATCAAGAACTGTGCAGATATGTTAACTAAGGTATTTCTCGGAAGCAAGATTGAGCTTTGTAATAAGCTTGCTAGGATAAGGTTCAAGTGATCATGGATGTGATTGTGTCTTTCCCGCATTGAACTGGAGGGGCAAATTGTTGTGGGTGTCCAACCCACTTGTTACATAAGCAATACTTTATTTTCAATTTATGTTTTGTGAGCCCAATTTGGGCGAACTTTTTGGGTTGGCTCATCTTAAAAGCCTAAGGTTTTCATTTTATATGATATAGGTATGACCAACGGAGAAAGAGAGTGAAAAAGAAGATGAAAATCGGAGAGAAAGACAACAGTTCGATTTTTCAATGACAACTTCTACAAAGTTTTCGATTGCTGAAGTTTGAACCGTTGGGTCATATTGAAATTTTGTCAGCCTATTCAAGACACATAGAATTTTGTTTTGAACGGTGGGATTGTTGTTTGAACTGTAGTTTGTCTATAATCATTATCGAATAGATTTTGTAAAATGGGGTGATTTTCATTTATTTTTCCTCTCAAATGTTGATCTTTTATTTATGATAGTATTGGTGGGTAGTGAATCTTTGTATGAATGATTTGGATTCTTATTCCCTCATTTTTTTTACAATAAGAAAAGTTGACAAGGATAGACTCTTCACAAGTCCTGTGTTTTTTACTATTCATGTCAAAGGGGCTTTCCACGTATAATTCATGTGTGTTATTTGCTTTTAGTGGTTTATTGTTGTCTATTGTTCGTTGATTGCTTGGTAATTATTTGGTGATTAATTTATAGTGTTCTGGAGTGCAATTGTTGGTTTGATTATCTTAGAAGAGATCCTAGTGGGTTGTTGATATATTGTTTGGGTCTTATAACATCTTTTATAATGATTTGAGTACATCACTTCTTTGAATCTTTCTAATTTAGTACAACTATTCTGCTAATATTTTGTCATAATCCTACAATATTATGCGTGAGAGTGTTGTTAAGTAACTAAGCAATTATGCTAGATATGTAATGAGCAAAAAGAATGTTCATGGTCCATTAAAACAAATAGTAAACAAAGTTTCCCAAATTTGACTTTCCTAGCTAATGTTTTTTATTTTCTTCAATTTGACATGGTAACCAAATCAATTACTTATGGTATTAAGTTGTTTAGTAGCTAACATATTATTGAAGTTGTTTAAGTGTTGTTGAATATTAGATATTATATATTGTTCTATTTCAAATTTAACTAGTTTGAAAATAAAATCTATCTGTTATTTAAGATAGTATATCATTGGGCATTTAGTTTTGAGATAGAACTCTATGTTATCTAATATGGTATCACAGCCTATAAAATCCATAAATGAGTATTTGATCCAAAAATAGAAATTGGGATCCATCCAAGAATGGTGAAACAAAAAATGCACCATCTTGAAGGGAAATATTGAGGACCCCACAGTGAAAAAATCAAAGTACTTCACAATGTCTATAATATACATGGACTACTCCTCTCATTACTAATTATTTTTATGATGAGAACTCCATGTTATCTAATACCAATTTTTCAAAGAAAATAAAGAAACTCGAAAATAAATATGGGATTCCATCTCAAAACCAATTGTTAGTAAGGGGAGTATAATGACCCAAATATCTTATAACAGCTGTGTGGTCTCCTCATCTTTTTCAGGTAGAAAACTTAACATGTCTCCTTAAGATGATGTCACTTTAATTTAGGTTCATCATTCTTGAGTCTGTATCCCGATTTTTGGATTATTGAACCCACTTGACCACTTGGATTTTTTTTTTCCTTTTTGAGTACAAAAAATACAGTAAGTGGGAATCGAATCTCCGACATCAGTGAAGATAGTAAATATGAATTAGTGTTATGCTATGATAACTTTAACAATATAGACTCTAATATCATATTAGATAAACATACTTTCACGAGACAATGTATGGCATATGTCCATAGACTTGGGGGCTGCCCTAGAGCAAGTTGAAACTTAAAGTCATGGCAGGACAATCCTAGCTTTTATGATGCTTTGTCTACTATATATTCCAAGAGATTTTTTTAGTGTATCCTATTGCTCTCAAGTTTTGTCATTTTCATTTCTAGGAAGAGAGAATATAATGAGAATCTCAATCATATATATGACGTAAAAAGTTCCCATTATAAATTGTAAATAACACCTTAATTTGCTAATATTCTTGTTATAATTACTTCAACTAATCTGACTTCTTAATTTATTTTTAACTATGATAGAGATATATATTGGAACATCTCATACATTCACATTAAAACTCTCATAAATATATCAAAGATAAATTAGCCTTTCTTCCTATTATATGTGTGTGCGCTTTATTTTTTCATGATATAATTTTTTAATAAATCTGGTCATATTTTTAATTTCTAGTTTTTCTAAACATGAAAAAAAAATCTTTTCCCAAAAGATTTAATTATTACACCCATCAAAATTTGATCCATGAAAAGTTGAATGATTTCTAATAAACATCTAGGGTCAAAATCATAAATACTAAATCAACAATATCTATCAAATCTTAAATCATCAATTAATCAAAAAATCTAAATAAATTTAATTATATATCAACCAACACTTTCCCTCACTTGTGGCTTGAAATATGAAAAAAAGTCAAAAAATAGAAATAATATTAATTGGGGAGGAAACACATGATATCATGAACCGATCTGCTCTAATACACTTTAAATCACTTATTGACCTAAAAGTTTAAGCTAATTAGTGAAAATAAATCTAATTATATCATCTAACAAAATAAAATTGATCTTTCTACCTCTTGTATGATCTTGTTTAAAAAATTGTATATGTCTAGATATTTACAAAAATTAGTGGTCTAACGTTTTTATAGGGCAACAGATTAAGGGTATATTTGGAATATATTTTCGATTGTTTAATTTAAAAATAAATCATTTTAGAAATAATCCGAATATTGGTAACACTCAAAATATTTTTTTTTGATAATGAGTGTTTAAAAAAAAATTGAGTTTATTGAAAATCATTTTTTTTTTTCTTAAATCAATCCAAATCAGTCCTAAGAAGTGGGATTTTTTTTTTTTTTTCTATTTATTAGTGAACTTACAAAAACTATTAAAAGAAATTATAATAGACAAAAAAAATAGTAAGACTACAAAAATCCAAGTGGGCAATATTCTGGATTCCTTTTGCATCTTCTCCCCCAAAAATGCAAAAGAGATTCTCTTTATATATCAAAATCATTGCATTTTGTTTCCCATACCCTAAAAGTTAGATCTTGCCGTATAATTATTTATCATTAAAACAAAATAATAAAAAAAATGTGTAGCATGCAAGTTAATATTCGTTGAGGACCTTATATCAAGAAACTTCAAAATCTTTATAAGATACCTTCTTCTTTTTACTATCAATTAATTTTGAGATGAAATTTATCTTATCTTATATAAGAGCCCTGAAATCTAAATAAATATTTGATTAGCAACATCGACTAAAAAATAATTAATCCAAAAAGGAATCATCTTAAACAAATAAAGATATTTTTACAAGATTTTTCTTGTACACCATATATTTGTCTTAGATTTTCAATTATTTTATTAAAAGTTTGAACCAATTTAACATTTTCACCGTGATTTCAAAATTTTTGAAATATTTAATTCTTCCATTATTAACATCATTTTTGAATTTACTTTATTTTTATTATTTATTAATTTCGATTGATATTTATATAATGCATGATATTTTCATATTTATGTTTCCTTTGTTTCAAAAGATTTTAATCTATTTATTTTTTCACTAGGTGAAAATAGATTACCTATCTATTGAAATAGAGAGTATATGTCGAATTTACCGGTAGTTAATATGCTGGAAAATGTAGATCGACATCTCATATATCATGGTTTATTTTTTGATGTGTTAACAATGCTAAAATTAGATGCAAATATACATCACATATATTGTTCGGTAATATGTTATATTGTACAAATTGTCTAATTCATGCACATATCAAATATACCCTGATTTTTATTTTAGAAAATTTAAATATATATCAAATATAATTTGTTGTATATAGCAATAATACTTTGTTTTATTATTCGAAGCTTTTTAATGATTATTGCTTTCATTTATAAGTGGAACAACTTTCAAGTTTTTAGAAAAACTTTCCTTAGTTGTGTAGGTTTTTAAAATAACATTGTTTTGGATAGTTTTTGCAATCGCAAGAAGAAACTTCCCTTACATACATCTTTCGACATTAATAATATATATATAATTTGGATGGTACGGACTCTAAGGAGGGTTGAGAAAAGTAAAATTATGTTAGATTTTTGTGTAAAATAATAGTTTATTAAGTTATTCATAAAATATTAGGAATGTTTATACAATTGTGTAATTGATCCTATTTGTTTAATACATCTGTGTAGAAAACCAACAAATAAGGCACCGTTTGATATTTATTTCGTTTTTTCTTTGTTGGTTTTGAAAATTAAGTCTATTTCCCTTCAATTTCTTACAACGATTCACATGTTTCTTATGTATAATGATTGAATTTTTAGTCAAATTTCAAATTCAAAAAATAAGTCTTTTAAAGCTATTTTTTTAGTTTTCAGAATTTGGTTTGATCTTTTAAGTAATTAGTAAAAAGTAGATAACAAATGAAAAATTTGGAGATAAAAGTAGTATTTATAAACTTAATTTTTCAAAAAAAAACTAAAAATCAAATTGTTACCCAATAAACTTAAATAATCACTATAACGAGCACTTGACAAAATAGTATAGTGAAATTGAAAGAGCAGAGTGAAAAAAGTACCATTAACCAGACTTAATTATTATTACTTTTTTGTAATTAAAAAACATGATAACAAATTATAAAACCCTAAATGATAAAATAAAAAGGTGTTTTTAAAAGAAGAGCAGGTTGTTTGAATCTTCCATCCACTTGTTAAACTAAAGTAAATAATAACTTGTTGAAATTTAAAATAGATAAAATCATGTCTTAATGGTATGATTATGTTTAAATATTAATTTTCTAAAATGTATTTGATAATATATTTATAAGCAATAAAAATAATACTACTCATATTATAATTAATTTATATGGAAACATTTATTTTATAAATTTTGTATAATTACTATTATACATACTTTATCTAACAATATTAAAATGAGTTCCTAAAATAAATTTGAATTCTAAACTTTAGATACATTCAAAACGTAAAAAGGTCGTTTCAAAATTTATCCATTATTTAGACAATCAAAACGAAAAACGGCTTATAAAAATAAATAATCATCATAAAGTTCAACCGAAATTGCATACCAAATAAATCGTTAAAACATATATTTAATTATAAAAAAATGACAATTTGAATATGTTATTTTGTAAGTATATCATCCATACTTAATATTTTGTAAATATCGTAAAAACTTCAAATATAGATTTTTAATTATGTTTTTATTTTATATTTGTTCTAAACAATTGATTAATAGAGAGAGAAAGATAGAGGGAGAAAAATGACGATTAACAACTGGCGACAAGATGTGCGGTGGTCAACGGAGATAAGCGACAGGGAGGTAGAGGGGTGGACAGTGATAGATGGTGTGGAGTAGTGTT
>NC_052353.1:44483159-44511429 GCF_009727055.1 Benincasa hispida
TTTTTTTTTATTTCTAAAGAAAACAATTATTTTCTAATAGGGAAATAGTGAATGAAATTGAATTAAAAATGATACATGCATAAGCAATTTTATCTTTGTAAAAAAAAAATATTTATATATGTTAGTTAATAAATTATTTGGATTATACTATTGCCCACAGTTCTTTTTTATATTTGAATGAAATCAAACCCATAATATTTGGGTTAGGTTGAGTTATTGAACCTTTTGGATAATCCAATTCTTGTTACACCATCAAACGAGTTTTGAACTTAAATCACAAATGGAAGGAAAAAAAAACAATTAATATAATTAATGAAAGGAAAAGGGGAAATAAAAAGAAAGGAAAAGAACTTTGGTGCAAAATTTAAAGATGTGTACGGACAATGGAATTTATTCTTGGTTTGTGTCTTTTTGGTCCACACCAGCCACCATAGAAGAGGCCCCAAAAAGAAAACCTTCCTCTTCACACTTGGGGAATTTTATTGTAAAATTAGCCTCTTCCATTTTATAAGTTTTGGCTAGAGAGGATATTTTTTTTCCTTTCTTTTAAATGGATACAACTATTGAAAAAACATGAATATCTTCTCTAACACTAATTCACAACGAAAAGACGGTATATTTATGTAGTAAAAATTGTGAGGTACATCGATCTTTTTAATTTGTATCCTCGATATGGTGTCTCTTTGAATTCATCATTCTTAAGTCGAATCTTCTTTCTTTTCTTTTGAACTGGATATTCATTTGAATTTCCTCGAATCTGATACTATATTAAATAACCATGAGATTTCATCTAAAACTATTTACTAGATTTAAATACCTTATTTTTAAGACTGTTTATTTAACTTTTTTTCATTCTACCAGTGTTAAGACGGTGCAAACAAATGAGGTCAAATACTTTCGGTAGATTGTCAAATAATAATAATAATAATAATAATAATAAAATAAAAAATAAAACTTTAAGCAGCCTAAGTTAGTGAATGATATCTAATATAAACATAGAAATGGATCAAAATTCTCTATTGTCTTGATAAAGTTCAAATTAAACTAACTCCAAATTTATTGTTATGTTTTGAATTTAACCATGAAGAAACTTATCAATGATTTTAAATATGGTAAATACAGCAAAAGCTTCAAATCTTATTTCAAATTTTTTTATTATTTTATTTTTATCCTAAGTATCAACGAATTTATGGTAAATTAACAAATTGGTATACTTTATATAAAGTACATTATTTATGCAACAAATATACTATGATCATTTTAATTGTACTATGGAAGAAGTTGTTTCTGTTTGTTGTTTTGTTTTGACATGGAGTTGTTTTTATTTGTTGTTTCGTCTTGATATGGACTGGTTTTCATTCGATTTTGTTGGTCTAACTAAGGTTTAGATGTTATATTGTTTATGTATTAAAGAAATTATCTAATTCTTATGGTATATCTTAATTGCATTACTTATGTCATCTAATATGTCAAATATAAAGTAGGAATTTTTTAAATATAAAAAAATATTTAAAAATAATTACAGCAAAAAGTTCCAAAAGTGCTTCTTTTGGAACTTTTTGCTATAAAGTATAAATATTTTTAAGATTTTTACAAGAATTTTCCTATAAATTATGTCAACTAAGTTTTTCTAGTTTTAAAAATTTGATATGATCTTATTGACATGTAAGTACACTTAATTTGGTACAAGAATTGTATAATGAATGTATTCTTTCATATTTCGTATATCAGTTGATTGATAAACGAAATTTAAGGAGAAAGAAAAACATATATACGATATTGTTGATATACCAAATTATGAGTATATCATTCAAAATGATATATTTAAAATATAACATTTGGTATTTCGATTTTATAATTTACCAGTTCAAAATGCACTATAAATCATTAGTGTATCAATAGTATATTATCATTTGTTCAAAATACGATACTAAGTATTACATTGGTGTATATTGGTGGTTTATCAGCCTTTATTGGGTAATTGCAATGGGTAACAATTTATGGCTAATAATTAGAGTTGTTTTCAAATATAGCAAAATAAGTTAATTTATTATAAATATAGTAAAATATCACTATCAATCAGTGGTAGGTAGTGATAGACAATGATAGACATCTATAAGTGTCTATCACTGTCTAAATGATAGACAATGACATTTTGTTATATTTGAAAATATTTACAACAATTTTTTTATTTAAAAAATTTACGCTAATAATTAAGCACATAAAAATATTTTTCAAGAATTGCAAATGTAGAAAAATCTATGAATGATAGACTTTATTATTGAAGACTTCTATTAATGATATGGTCTATCACTGATAGACTCTGAGAGATGGATCAAAATTTGGTTATATATGTAATTTTTTTATTATGCAATATCTACAAATACTATGGACCTAATTTTATATTTGCTACAGTCATTACTCAAAATTCATTTAAAATTTAATAGAAGTATATTAGTAGTAAATCAACGCTCATTACAAATCCATTTTATGTCTAAAACCATTGCATCAACCGTAGACAATTTACATTCATTTTAAATTAAAATTTAAGTATAATATTGGTGTATTAGTAGTATGTCAATGTCAATTATTTTAAATTCATTTCAAATATAACATTATTGTATAATGATATTATATCATTACTTCTTAAAAATACATTTGTTCTAGTATATCAATAGTAGACAATTGCTTGTTTAGTTTTAGATGTATCATTATTGGTAAATCAATAAGTTATCAACATACATTCAGAATGGCTACCAATAGGACGAATTGAACCATTGTAAGCTAATGATGATGCACTAGAAAATTAGTACTCTAATTTTAATTAATAAGGATTCAAAATCAAGATCATGAACAATAACAAGTGCACGAACACTTACTAATTGACAAATTTGTTTAAATGATTGGTAAATTCGATATTTCAATTGCATAATTGACCATTCTACTAAATATAAAGTATATGAATTGATTGATATACCAAATAATATATCAATTAACCGATACACCAAACGTAAAATATATTAGATATAGTACTGACAAAAGGGTAAAAGTGGAAGAATAAAAAATGGGTATCGGAGCTAATGATTTTTTTTTTTTTTGCTATACTTGTAAATTTTAGAAAATAATTGCTAAATTTACAATTTTTATAATTTCTTTTTGGTATTCTTGCAACTACCGCAAATTTATTATGAATATAAATTTTGTTATAAAGTTTTACATTTTAAAAAATATATTACTAAGGGAAACTACAACCAAACGTGTTCCAAGTTGTATAAAGCCGTTGTCAAATATAACTTTATTTTCTTGTATTCGATATTTCCAAAAAATGCATTATTCAATCAATCATAAGATGGGCCCATAATAGTATATAGTGATGGTTGTTTGGAATTCAAACTATTCCATATCCTTGATTTATTTATTACTTTTTTAGGTAAAATAATATTTACATTTATACTCGAGTTACATTTATGTACTTTTTCTGTTGAGAATTTTAAGTTGAAAAACTATAGTTACCTCACACTTTTTCATAATACATATAAATTTACTCTAGTTCAATTGATTTTGAGATTAAATTCTATGTCTATCAATCGATGATAATATCAGATCCATAAAATTCAAATAAATATGTTATCTAATAAAAAAAAATCCAGGAATAGTGAATCCAAAAAAACACCATATATATATATATAGATAGATTTACTCCTCTATAGTTTTGCACCTAGATGTACAAAAGAGAAGTTGCAAAGTTAGAGCACATCAAACTTGTATTTTGTGGTTATTAGAAGGCGTGTGCAATTATTTTGATAATGTAATGTAGTCACGTTGACGATCTTATTGAATACTTTATTTTTAATTTGGAGTTGTTTAATTATCGAAATCTTATCGTATTTCTAATCAAGTCAACTTTATTTACTCTAATAAAAAAACCATCATTATTTTGGAAGTATAAAGCTTGTGAAAACCAAAACTTATTAGAAGTGAAAAAATTACATGGATTTGGGATGACATTTTTTATTTTGATAATTTTCAAAAGTACTTCCAAACCCTTTAGAAAATACTAGTGCTTCTAGAATAGTACTATTGGAGGGGGAAAATAACTCCTTGGAAGATACTGATTCTCCATTTCCAATTGTTTTTGCATCTTTTGTCCTTACTACATCTTATGGTTTCTAAAGAGACAAATCATTGAAATGCTCTTTGAAAGGAAGAAAAATATCTCATTGCCCAATTGAAATTACCCCCACCTATGAACCCAACAAATAAATATTCGAGCCATAATTTTATCGACAATTTTACACCATTGAATATGAGAAAAAAAAAAAAAAAAAACTATAAAAATAGTCGTATCCAATGATTATCACGAAATAACAAACTGATTGTTGTAGCCTGATCGAATATTTCTTTTTTTCCAATCAACCCTTTGGTTTCCTACTTATAAAGAGAACCCTCTGCCCATTCTTTGGGACACACATTATCATTTCTTTCCTTTAGCAAACTTTTGAATCCTTCTTTCAAACCTTTTTTTCTTTTCACTTCTTCAAAGCAATTGAAGCTTCCCTTTATTATTTTTCTCTATTTTTGAAACTTTAGTATTTTTTTTTTTACCAATGGCTTCAATGTCTTCACATGGATCTGGTTCATGGACTGCAAAGCAAAACAAGGCCTTTGAGAAGGCATTGGCAGTTTATGATCAAGACACACCTGACCGATGGCTCAATGTTGCAAAAGCTGTTGGTGGAAAAACTGCTGAGGAGGTTAAAATGCATTATGCACTTCTTGTTGAGGATGTTAAGTTTATTGAGTCTGGCCAAGTTCCTTTCCCTTATCGAAGCTCAAGAGGCGGAAACTAAGGTAATATAAATTTTTGGATTGATTGGTGATTTAATATGGGATTGGAGTAGGAAGTTCGGTGTGTTCGAATTCCTTTAAATGCCATTTCTTTCTCGCTTATTATTGATTTCTACTTGTTGTGGGTTATCCTCAAATTACGAAGTACCCAAATGAAGGGAGTATTAAAATATTTGATATAACTAAATTTATCGTAACTCATAAATATATGTTTTAGAGTAAATTAGTGGTTCATCAAACAATATGATCAACAATGACAAAAATATCTGCAAAACAAAAAAAAATTGTGGCAATATATGAATGAACGTCAATGACAAAAAGATTGCAGTAGTTCATATATCTTTTAAAGATTGTGATGTCTTTTCTTTTTTTACAATGATCTTCAACCGGATGTCTGTTTAGAATCATCACATTGTTGGGTTGGATCTCAATTTTTTTAAAATCGAATACCCTTTTGGACTTCTCGACCTTTTATATCGTATAGATAACACATGTGATGTTAGCTCAAAATCAATTGGCCAGATGAGACTTCTTTAGATTCACTATTTTTAGGTTAAATCTTAATTTTGAACTGAATACTCATTTCGACGTTCAAAAACTCAGGTTTATCTAGTGATATATAATTTGGAAAGAAAAGAACTATTCTACACATCCTTCAATATAAGTTATTATTGACTTTTTATATGGAGGTGCATTTTTAATGGATTAAAAAAACTAGTGGAATTTTTACAATTGTATTAAATGCAATATAAATAGACCAATAAAAAAATATACCTTAAAGAAAAATTAGTAGAATACATGTGTAGAGAAATGTTTATTTTATAAATAATATTTGTCTACTCGCTCTAACTCATGCATCTATGTTTCCTCCATGAAAATCAAGTCTTCATATATTATATATTTATAGTAGAAGTTTCTATAACACATCATGTAATCTTTAAAACACACACATATCCCTCTTTTGATAAATGGCTTTTTTTTTATTTTACCTAGAGAGGACACATAATTAAAAAAAAAAAAAAAAAAACATTGAATTCAATTATTATTCTTATAGTAATACAACGTAGTATCACAACAGAAGGTCATCTAATATATTCAACGAAATAATCGATTGAAAACCTATATTTTTGTCCCTAGTTAGTCGTGTTTTTAACTGATCTAGTTGAATTCAAATGGGATATTCTAATTATTTTTCATGAAGAAAAAAGAAACCCTAACCTAACCCATTGGATTTTGAATGATCTCTAACTAGCTTGCAAAAAAATTATGTCTTTATACAATTTGTATGTATATGAGCAGAGGAATGTCAATATCAATGAATAGCTACATGTTTAATGGCTACATGTTTCGATAAAAAACAATATAACTCATGATCTTGTAAGCTTTTTGAAAGGTCCTCTTTTCTTCTTGTTCTTTGAAACTAAAGCTGCACCAATCCCTCACCATTGGCTCTTCACACCCAAACAAAAACAGCAATTATATATATTAGGGATAATAATAAGAGTTGTTATCAAATATAGGAAAATGAGTCAATTAATTTTAAAATATAGTAAAATGTCACTATCTATCATCAGTATCTATCACATTTTGCTATATTTGAAAGACATTACAGCAGTTTTGCCATTTAAAACAATTATCTTAATAATAATATATTATTTCTATAAAATAACATTTTTGTACGTATATGTTTGATTTTTTTTTTTTTGTTTGTTCTTAGGATGAAGAACATGAAGCTCCACCATTGAGATTGATGGTGAAGTAATGGAAGAATAAAAGAAAGGAAAGAAGAATGAACCTTTTGCTCTAAAATATTGTGTTTTTTTTTCAATGATATCTAATGTTATTAATTTATGTTAAGCTTTAAGTTATTGGTTAATTCCCTGTATTATTGTACATCAACCTTTGATTTTGGGAGGATCAAAAAATTCAAAAAGAATTATATTCCTTCCTTTTTCTTGAGGTTAATGAATCTATAAGTCTTTTATATTGAAATATAATTGCAATATATGGTTAAATTTTTACCTTCTCATTTGTCTCAATCATATAACTTTTTTTTTTCTCCCTGTTATTTTAGATTTTAGTTCCACTAATTTATAGAAATGTACTCGAGAAACAATATATCACTAGGATTACGTAAGATGAAAAATACGTAAAAAAACGTAATGCACGCACATGCACATTCATATACATTTTAATTTAGGGTAATTGAAATTGATAATACTTTTAGGACTAATAATTATATATATAGGTATAGGTTTAAAGAATTTCAAAAATGGCAAAATCTTTAAATTATAGACTTTATTACTGATAGACTCTTATTAACGTTATAGTCTATAACAATAGACTTCAAGAGTTAGATCTAAAATTGTTATATCTATAAATTCTTTTGCATTGTGCTATATTAGCTAATATTTTAGGTCTCATTACTATATTAGCAACTAACTCTTTAATTCAATAACAAATGAGAGTGGAGACATTTAAACTTATGACCTATTGGTTGAAACATGTTGATATAAATAATTTTATTTACCAAAGTGAGCTTAGCTCAATGGTAATTGTCATGTACTTTTTAGAGGTGTTCAAATGACTCGACAACCTAAACAACTCCAACCACCCAACCCAAACTGTAAGGTTTTAATTTTTTTTTTTTTTTTTTTTTTTTTGTCAGATTGGATCTGGTCTAGAGTTGAATAAATTTTTTCAGGATGATTCAATTAAACTTAAATTACACACACAAATATATATCTCTTCTAAGATTGATGAATTTGTGAATTTTTAATGTTTTTCTTTTAGAAATGTTTGTCTTTATTTTTAAATTTGAAATAAATATTATAGATATTTGATATCATGAGATTTTGGTTATTAGTCATATGTTATAGATAAAATCGAGTATTTTAAATCAATAAAAAAAAATATTGCAATAACCCAACTCAACCCAACTCGAATTTTAAGGGTTGAATTAAGTTGAAGACCCTATTTGAATCTTTTAGATTGTCAATTTGATCAACCAAAAATTTTGGGTTGATCCAAATTAAAAGAACTCCACAACCCAACCTATGTATACCCTTGAAATATAACAGGTCAAGGCCTTCATCCTAGAAATTGTTGTACTAAAAAAAAAAGTAAAAACTAGTGATTTAACGATGGTATTAGATGAGGAACTCCAATATTTCAAACCCATGTAATGTCATCTCTTTCCTAATTAATATTGAATTTTCACATGTTAGACAGTCTAAAAAACTTCAATCCCACACGATAGAGGAAGTTTTATTAAAAACTTATAATGGATTGCAAAATTAGTTGTCCTATTTTGAAATACATTCACACAAATAAATAATTTATATATAGGGTAAATTTTTCTAAAAAAATTCAAGCCACCATCTCTAGTGACTAACTCTAGTGGGAAACTTCGGCAATCACTGCCGACGGCCAACTCCAACCACATACGACCACAATCGTCCGTGGCCATCTCCAACAACCTCCACAATAGCCACCTATACCTACTTTGACAACCATCATTTTAAATTATTCGTTTATAGTGTTTTATAATCTTTCTTTATAGTAATTTGGCATTAATAAAAAAACTTTTATCATATAACAAACCAAACAAATTTGTATATAAAAACACTTTTGAGAAATAGTTGCCAAACACATTGTTGGGATTTGTGCCCTAAAGACTTGTAGTTAATTATTTATTTAATATTGTTTAATTTAATTATTGAATATGCAATATGAAATTATCTATTACAATAAAAATTGAAGGTTATTAGATGTAATCTTCGGTATGCGGTTGACATATAAGTGGATCATGTTCAAGTAGTAATCTAAAGAGTCTATAGTATATGAGGTTGGGTGTTTTATCCTAGAGACACTATGGATACAACTCATTTTATAATTATTACAAATGATTTGATTCAAATTGTTTATATGGAGACATGTGAGTGAAGGTATCCTATACAGAGACTTTATGTAAGACTGGACTGTGGAATATTTAATCTCTCTTTGTAAATCTATTAATTGAAGAGATTAATATTTCATAAGATAACCATATGTGACTTGCTCTTAATCCTGAGTGGGTTATGAACTCCTACTTGTAAGACCTCGTTTTATTTGCATGCATGGGTGAGAGTGACTCGAGTCGCTGACTCAATATTTATACTATTTTGGGGACTTAACCAAATAGAGAGTTGAGAATGTAATTTCACAAGATAAAATTTATTCCTTCCCATATAAGGAAAGTAGGCGATAGTTCTCGTAAGTGCTGATTTCAAAACTTGAATAATGAGGCCCCAACCTCTCATTTGTCCAAAAGGGACTTGATTTATACTTGAACCTGTTAGGGTGTTTGTTATTGGAGTATGATTGGCTTATTTATTACAGGAAAAACTTGAAAAACATTTTTATCTAACATGTTATGCGTCGTGCTAATTCTTCATTGAGATTGGTTCCTTAGATGTTGATGTCCCCGAACAATTTTACACTTAAGTGTGTTTTCTTATTTAAATTGTCTTAATTTTCTACTTAATTGTGTGTCCCTATTTAAATTTATATAAATAAGTTGAGTAGGTTGATGAGAAAGTTAGTGTGAAATGGTGAAGAAGAAATGGGGATTTGGAAAGAAAAATATGGACATTGAGTTTGGAAAATTTGGAAAAAATTAGCTAAGTATGGAAAATTTATGTGAAATGCGTATTGTGCATAAAGCACTGGAAGACAAGTGACTAGTGGCACAATCGTGTAGAAATTGCACGGAGACAAACAATGTTCGCAGTAGCTAAGAGCGAGATCGTTGAGAGCGAGATCATTGAGATTGAGACCAGTGAGATCATTGAGAGCAAGATTTTAAGCAAGAAAGATTGGAGAGAGCGAGATTGGAGAGAAAGTTGGAGAGAAAATAGGAGAGAGCGAGATTGGAGAAAGCAAGACCAGCGAGAAAGAGGGAGAGAACGAGAGTATAGAGAGCGAGATTTTGTGCTAGAAAGTTGGAGAGAGCGAGATTTTGAGCGAGAAAGTGGGAGAGAGCGAGAGTGGAGAGAACGAGACCAACGAGAAAGTAGGAGAAAGCGAGAGCAGCCTGTGCGTCAGCCACGCCTAGTCCGGTGCTGCATTCGAACGTCACGCCCACGCCTCGCCTATACATTAAACGGCCGAGCAAGCTTCTAGACGATGTATTTGGACACGTTGGGGTGGATTATGCATTTAAAACTTGAATACAAACAAAGATTGAAGACATAAGGGCAAACGTCAATTAAAATTTAGGTGTCGGATTAAGAGAAATTCTTAAACCCTAAGAAATTGTGTTGGATGCGTTCTGGAAGAACATATTGAACCAAGGTGAAGTCAGCTTACGTTGATAAAAGGAGGATTAAACATTTGGCCATGCAGCCAAGTAGGTGTTGTCAATCCCACGAGCAATTTGAACGCCTATAAATAGGGATTTGGGATTTGATTTTCAAATCACACAACAATCATAAATTTCGTAGAGAAAGTAGAGGGCAGTGAGGGTTTAGAAGAATGTGTCAAATTTGGACAAGGAGATCTTCCAATCTACTATTGCATTTGGAGTGATTCCAAAGCCATTTGAAAGCTCTGAAAGTCTAGTTTTCAGAGTAGGGTTGCCGGAGGAAAAGGCTCAAAGGAACAAGGCTAGAGATTGAGAAGAAGACAGAAGGGTCAGACTATCAGATCAGTCTGGGCCAGTCTTGAAGATTTTGAGATTCTGGCCAAACCACGAGGAATTCTGAGCTGAATGTTTAGGATAAGATTCCTAAGAATTTTAGAATAATATTGTAGAAGGAAGTATTTCCAAATAAAGTTTGGAATTATGAGTAATCTAAGTTGTAAGTTGAATCTGGATTCTAGGAGTGAAAAAGGGACCCGAGGAGCTACTAGAGTGAAAAGTTCTTAAGAATTCGAGGTGAGTGGCTAAAATGTTTTCGAACTAAAACGTTTTTAAACTATTTTGATTACAAACGTTTTACAGAAAGCATGTTTGCGAAAATCTCATGCCTACTAGTTTTATAAAGTGGTTTCCATATGTTGAAAAACTATTTACATATGTATGTGTATTGATTTTATCTAGCATGCATTACCATCTTTAAAGCCATGTTGTATATGTGTTATACTGTACATGCTTTAAAGAGAAGTTGTTTATAAATAGTTTTGGTAAAATGTGATGCCGAAGTACAAGGAGAAGGCATCCACCCAACTAGATACTGAAGTACAAGGAGAAGGTATCTATTTGTACTGAAGTACGTTTGAGAAGGTACCAAGTCAATGGGATACTGAAGTACATTGAAGAACGTATCCTAGTAGCTCAATACTGAAGTACAAGGAGAAGGTATCTGAGCAGTAGTATCTAATGTGGCCACAGGTGAATAAAGTCAGAGATTGAGCAAAAGGGTTCTCTCTGGACTAGCAGTTGGTGTTAGGATTATTTTACCAGTTATAAAGTAGTTTGATTTGAGAAAAGATTTTAATTTTTTATGTTTAAAACAACTTTACATGTTTTATGCTTGGAAAACGTTTATGCTGCAGTACGAGTACTATAAAAGTTTATGTTTCAGTTAAAAACTCATGACTGAAATCATGCATGAGAATTTACTATGTTTTCTCGATCACTCACTGGGCGTAAGCTCATCCCGTTTTCAAATGTTTTTGTTTTTCCCCTCCACAGGTAGCGGTCAAATCCTCTGAAGATAGCTCAGTATTTGCTCTGCCACTAAAGGACGAAAAGACTTGTAATAATTTGCTAGGTGGTTACTGTTAATATTGTACACATGTTACTATTGTTCATATAGAGACTAGGGTTTGTGGGTTTTGGGACTTGTAAATCTAATGTTGTAAACACTCTAAACATATTAAGTTTCTAAGTTAATGAATTGTGGGCTTACAGCCGTTCCGTTGCATATAATTTGTATCAGAGTTATTCCGCAGGAGTTTTTAGGCAGTAAGTGTCAACCTAAGGGTTGATAACTGCTGCAGTCACGCCCTTCTCTAGGCTAAGAGGGTGGTCTGGGGCGGGGTGTGACAGTGATGCATATTGATTGGTATATTTTCTTGTTCTTTGAAACATGTCATACAACACGTAATGACATTACCTATGACTTTGTTATGTGACAGACAAAAAAGTCTGCAAAATATTCTTTTCCTTATCCGTCAGCAAAATTTTCCAAAATCTATGGTATGCTGTATTTTTCTTTGCAGAGTTGATTTATTCTTTTCTTGAATATATTCTCGATCCTATCCAAATATATATGATGATTTTATTCAATTTTAGGGTTGGTTATTTTGAAAAATATTCAAGCCATGACCTTGGGTTCGTGCCGAAAAAGATAAGTGTGTCAATCTATGAGATTGTGAAATTTTTGCCTTGAGTGTCTCTTGATCTTATTGATTCATTCAGAATGAGTTCTGTTTTTGTGGTGGGTGAATTTTGATTCAAAATCTTTGTTGATCTTAAAGTTGTGTCGTTGTTCATTGTTGAAGCATGCTTTGTGAGAAGATTGGTTGGTTTTAGGGGGGACTAATACATCATCTCTTGAGAAGAGATTCTCAAACTTAGGGGAACCTAAGTTCTTAACATGAATTGATATTCAAAAGAAGATGGAAAGATACTAGTAGCGAAAGAATCTCATACTTAGGGGAGCCTAAGTTACCATTCACTAATATCCTTATAGATAGGGGGAGCCTAAGTTTCACTAAGAATGAGTCTCACACTTTGAGGGAACCTACGCGATCATTCTCTAAGTTGGGCTATTCGAGTGTCATTGTAATTGCTGTTTATTTACAGATAAGTGTGTCATTGTAATTGTTTGACTTTACATTAGTGAATATATCATTCCACAGGCATACTACATCCAAACGCAGGTGGTATTATATCGAACTGGGTTACCAAACTTTGTGTTTTTTTTCCTTTACATTTTAGTTTTATGCATTTGTTAATGATGTCTCTGGAAATGCTCTAACATCCCGTGTGACAAGTTTGGTCGTGTGTTAGATAACCTAATTTTTTAGAACTCGTAAACAAATTATTCATTAGAGGATCATTGGTACTTTAGGAGATATCTCGAAATTACTTCGTTTTTCTTCCTCTATAAGGTCCGATCTCTAAGACCTAATTACGATAAAAACTAATTAATTATAATTATCCATTTTAATATCTCGCAAAAAATGATTTATATAATTAGGTTAATCCTAATGATAATTATAAATTATTCATTTTAATATCTCATATTAAAATTATTTAGATAAATTCTAGGTCAAAATTCCAAATTTGCAAATTCAAAAAACGTGGCTAATCTCGAAAGAATAAGTTTAATGGCCAAAATTCAATTCTTCGAAAAATATTTTTCAAAATGACCTAAAGGCAAGGCCTTAATAGCCCCCCAAAAAAATCCTAATCCCACATCATTGTTTATAATAAAATGATAAAAAATACCCCTAATTAAAATATCATAAAAAGGACAAAATTTGAAAATTCTAAAATTACATAAAAATTATAAAATAAAATATAAATAATAAATTGATACCTTGGATGGTTCATATCATCCTTTCTACTTTTTGAAGGATCCGTCCTTAAATCCAAATCAAAACCTTGCAAATTAATTTTAAAATCACGAGAAGAAAATTATGTCAATTTCCTAGTACTTCTTTTGGATGGTTTCTCTTGTAAAGCAACCTTGTAATCATGAGATGTTAAAGATTGACATTATCTTGGATTCCATCTATTTTGGAAAGAATATTGGTCCTTTCAATCTTCATTCAATTTGTGACCATCAAAGGAACTTGGGCCAATCTTTGATCTTTGCTTTAAAGACAGTGCATTAACATCCTGCAAAACTCAAAAGACAAACTAGGTAGACTTGGTTGAAATTAACTTGCTAGAAAACAATCTCTTTGGCTTAAAAAGGTTTTGAATGTCAAAGGTTGACATTATCTTGGATTCTCTTAATTTTATTCATATACCGAGTACTCACATGTTTTTCTCTCTCATTTATGTTTGTACGGTTCTCTTTTTTATATATTTCTATTACTTTTGTCTCGGTCTCATGCCTTTTGCTTTCCAACTCATGCACATGAAATTTTACTTCTCTTGGAAGGAATGATACAAGAGTAGGGTCATATGATACTTTGAGATCTAACTGACGGAATGTGATCACAAAGTGTTCTAGTTTCAAATTCACTGCCCATCTAGTTTCTCTACCCCATTTCTAATATCACATGCTTCTCTAGAAAGATTATAGTCATATAAGTCCTTACAATATAATAACTTATTGGACAAAATATCATGATCATGCATAGGTACAACATTATCAAGTGTCTCTTTACTACTTCCCACCTGAACAAGCTGCTCAAATATGATAGGCAAACTGTTCTTTTTCAACTGATGTGTTGGCATTGGTATTAGATTTAGATTTAGTGTACCTTGAAGATATCCTTAGGAGTTGCCTTTCTATCTTGATGTGCAACGTACACCATTTCTTCCAAATCCTCACAAGGTTGAATTTCTTCTTGATTCGGCAAGCATATCGACAATCTCCTCATTAAGTTCTTTGTAGAATTGGTTCATGATAACTTCTTCATTCTCATATATGGTCATCTCCTCAAACAAATATTACATATTTTCATAGTACCTTTCCACACTTTTGATCCTTTGTCTCAAAATTTCCAATTTGTGGAAAGACTTAGAAACAAAATGTTTTCTTATAAGAAGCTTGATTTTTTCCATGAAAGCATTGCTTAATTGTTACTCATCCTTTTGATAACATATTATTCCACCAAGCTAGGACATAATATTCAAATGTAGAATCAATAAGTTTTACCCAATCTCTTTCACTATAGTGGTGTTGTTCAAATATGACATCAATTTCCATGTCCAGAAGAAGATACTTTTTCAAATTGGAATTCTTTCCAAAAAAAACATTGGAAGCATGTTTCGATTTACATAACAACTATTTCTTTGAAGCTCTTCTATGTGTATATATGACTTACCAAATTTTGTTGCTTATAAGTTATGAAAATTCATCTGCTTCATTGACATGCCTGGTCGAAGGGGGGAAAAAAATCCCCCACCTCTGAGTTCACATTCTCCACCCTAGCACCCGTGCAATTCATTTTACCTTTTTTTCTTCTTTTTTCAATTTTATATCTCACTCACTGATTTTTATTTCTTTTTCAATTTTGGTTCTCAAACCGAAAATATCTTTGATTATTTTTCTTTCCAATTTTTTTCTTCTGTCAATGCCGACCATCGAATTTCGTCGTGTTTTTTTTTTTTTTTTTTTGGCAATTCAGTCACGCCTCAAGTCCATTTTTTTCCCTTGTTTTTTTCTCCACATCAACCTCAATCAAACCAAAACTTTAAGCAAGAAATCAAAGCTTATAATTTAATGTAATTCTTTTCAGAATAACAACACAAAACAATAAACCAAATTTGAAGATGAAAATTTTAAACTCAATCAAATAAAATAATACTTACAGGAAATATCTGATCTGGGGCACCTAGGATTTAATACCAAATTATACCAAAACTCTTAATGAATTGGAATTAAGAACCATTTTGTATGTGAGAACGACCCTAATTCTCAATCATTAAAACCTCTATATCAACATGATTCCAACCCTAAGGATTGAATTAGACATGGATTGCCCTAATAATCAACTCCACACTTGATTTTTCTTAGTATGCAACTCAACACATGAATTGAAAATTCAAGAAGCTCTCATGGCTAATCATGAAAGAAGAAGTTCAATGACCAAAATTCAATTCAGTGTAAAATCTTTTTAAAGAAAACCTAAGTAAAGGCGAGGCTTTAAGAGCCTCCCAAGCAAAATCCTAATGTCACATCATTGTTTATAATAAAATTAAAAAATATCCCTACTTAAAATATCATAAAAAGATAAATTTGGAAAATACTAAAACTACATCAAAACTATTAAATAAAATAAAAAAATAATTTAATGCATTGGACAGTTTATATCACAACCATAAACTAAGCCTCTCTTCGGTCAATGAGAGAATGGAGCCCTATTTTTCAAGTCTCGGAGTCAACACTTAAAGGAAATACTCATTTACTTCCCCTATATGGGAAGGAGTAAATTCTATTTTATGAAATTACGTCCTCAGCTCCCTAGTTGGTCAAGTTCCCAAAATGGTAAGCATACTGAGTTGAAAACTCAACCACTCTCACCACAAGTTAAAAGACAAACCCTCATAGTATCCTATTCATAACTCACTTAGGATTAAGATTGAGTCACATACGATCATCCCTGAGAAATATTAATCTTTTCCATTAATAGATTTAATAAAAGAGATTAAATATTTTATGGTCCCTTCTTATAAAAACTTTTTATATAGGATAACTGTTGGGATTTAATACCCTAAACTCGTGGTTTGTACATTGTAAACAAATCATTTATTTCATAAAATAAAGTGTTATTTTATTTGAAATTTAGACTTGCATAACTCAATCCAATAAACTAAGATCCAATGTTATTTAATGTAACTTGAACAATATTTGATTGACATACATTTAGATCATGTTCAAGTAAGAACCTAAAAGGTCTATAGTATATGGATAAGATTGGGTGTTTTATTCTGATAAAACTATGGATACGACCCATTTGTAAACGTTACAAACTATTTGATTCAAAATCGTTCATGTAGAGATATGCGAGTGAGGGTATCTTATACAATGAGTTTATATAAGACTAGACTATGAAATATTTAATCTCTCTTTATAATACCCTTGACTGAAGAGATTAATATTTCAAAAAATGACCATATGTAACTTGATCTCAATCTTGATATAATGAATAAAATGGATTTGAGGCAATTATTATTCTTGCTTGAGGTTGATGCCTACCATTAGGTCTCCACATCACATGTCTACAACTTAATCTCTCTTTGCTTAAGTTTTGGTTCTTTACCATTTTTTTCCATATCTCATGTCTCCACATCAATAATTTAGATCCAACCATTTGTAAAAGTTACATTGTGGTCCATGTCTATAGTGTCACCAAGATAAGACACCAAAACTTATCCATATAATATAGATCATTTAGGTTATTACTTCTATGTCAACCACATATTGTCCAAGATTATATCTAATAACCTTGAATTTTTATTGTAATGAATAATTTAATATTACATATTATTTAGATTAAATAATTATTAAATAACTAGTTAACCGCAAGGATTTAGGGAAAAAAAATCCTAAAACAGTATCAATTGAATAATGTTAAACTAATAATTGTAATTTAATTTGAAAAAAAAACGATTTAAGGCGTTGTTACCCATGAGATTTAGGAAAACAGTCTCTTTCCACATGATTGCAAAATTAAAAAAATTGACCTCTAAATTGAGCGAGGATAAAAAATATATCTGAACTAATTTTCTAACTAAGCTATGAAAAATTACATAATCATATCTTCCAAGTTTGAGTACCTTATCCGGGTGACACTATAATGTCACCAGAATCATACCTTTTGCTAAATACTAAGTTAAGCATCGGAGGTTCTGTGGCAGGCACCACACCAGTGTTTTCTTTTGTTATCTTGTAGGTCGTCTTCCTTCCCTGAATTTATAAATTCATTGTCGAAGGCATGTGAAGGTCAGTTGAGTCTTTCTGTCCATATTCTGCCATCAATATTTTGCGTTATCTGTGGGGAAAAAGCTTACGACCTCAGCAAACTTAAAAGAAATATTTATGGTTACAATGAGATGAAAAAATAAGGTGGAGAAGAATCAAGTCAAGAATAATACCTCAAGAGAATATCAGAATCATTAACAAGAAATCCATTCACCCTAAGCCCACCTTGGCGTTAGTTTCCTATGAAATAGGCAGAGGCAAAGTTTATAGCTTTAGAGGTAAAAGTAGAAACCTTGGATCGAAATCTGGCTCGAGTCGTGGAACACTTGGAGCACAAAAATCCTACCCTTGTATTACGAGCAAAGGTTGACCTCACTCCTCAAGGAAAGAGGCGGAGCTGACATTTAAGAGTTTGCATGAAGAAGAAAGGGTGGATCAAGATTTGGTTCAAGTTGAGAAATTTCCACAAAAAGCAAGATCTACCAAAAAAGATTTGAGAAGTTCAGCCAAAGACTCCCACATTTTCATTAAAAAGGATTGTCCATAGGGAGAAGATATGGGAAAATTTAAACACCCATAGTCGAAAACCATGTAAGAGGCAACGTCAAGATAGGGAGAAATCGAGGTGACAAAAATGAAGAGTAGAGGTTGAAAGTCCGAGGCTGGGGCAAACTTAGGAAAGACAAAGTCGAGGTTATCCTAAGCCAGGCTATGGCTTGACCGAAGACCAAGTGAAGACTCTGACCAAAGATACATTAGAAATTGATTTATGGAGGTTGATTGAGGAAAAGCAATGATTACAAAAAGAGCTCAAGACCGATCCCCTTTCTTTTTTTTATTCGGAATTAACTAACATAACTCTCGTAGAAAGAAGGGATTAAATAGATCAAAAGTGATTATCAGAGACCTTTAAAAACTTGAGGTAGAGCGTAATGTGAGGTTTACGCCCGACGGCACGGCTCTGACCTCAGGCACCGAGTTTAAGACTGACTTTATTGGTGAAAAAGGTCCCTTTATACAATGACATGTTTGAAGCTCTTTTATAATATATATATATATATATATATATAACCAGTGTGGCATTAAGGAGAAACTGAAGTAAGAGGCAAGAGGGGGTTCTTTGGTGCTCGGTAGGGCGGCAGAATCGCAAGATTCTGAGGTTGAGGTTGACCTTTTGGTTTCTATGACATTTTGCCCTTTGGAAAATTTAATCTTACCCTGATAGAGTATTTTCTTAAACATAATAATAACAATAATGTAATAATAAAAAAAAGTGACATTGGAATATTAAAGTGAAGAAAGAAACAAAAACTCAAATTTGCCAATAAAAGTTTCCCAATGACACTTATAGAAGACAATGAAGAGTAGAAGGTGAGGCCCTCAACCAAAGTCGTATGGCCGAGGCCGAGGACCGACCTCATGGTGTCGAAGTCCTCTGTTCCACGATTAACTTAAAGGGTTTGAAAAGATTAAAGCAGAATGCAAGGAGAGGAGCCCACCCTGAGTAGTATGGCTCAGCCTCGGGATTCCAAGGCGAGGTCGATCTTGATATACTTTAATGAGAGAAACAAATATTTAAATATGATTCAAATATTAATAATATAAATATGATACATATATATAAACTATATGTTAAAAATTAATGTGAATGTGATTCATATTAAATCTATACAGTTTTATGGAAGAAATAAATATTTGACTATGATTCAAATATTAATTATATGAATGTGATTCTTATAAAACTATATGTTAAAATTAATATGAATATGATTCACATTAATACTATAGGTTATATGAGAGAATAATAAACTATAGGTTATATAATATGTGATATAATCAAACTATAGGTTATATATTTTATGAGATATAATATATAGTTTAATTATATTAATTGGTTAATATAATTAAATTAGTTTGAATTTTTCAATTAAAAATGTTGATAACTCCTTAGGAGTTATTATTATTGGTGGAGGGAGTTATTATAACTTACTCATATTATTCTCTCACTTAATTGATTTTTTAGAAGATAAGGAGAAATATAGCGTGATATGGTTTTGAAACACAGAAGGGTTCTATGTTTTTCCCTCTCATATTCTTCTTTCAACTTCTACCATAATTCCCTCAAGAACTCTCTCTTCCTCCCTTACAAAAAGGAAGCCCACAAACTCTCATTTGATTCTTTCCTCGAGGATAACAAGAAAAACTCTTTGTGATGGTGCTCCATGTTGCTGTGTTGCTCAATTTGGGAGAAGCAAAGGAGTTATCACAGTTCGTGATCTATTGCTGTGGAGAGGAAATGTAAAGAAATTGTTTCCTTAAGAGTATGTATTTATCTTATCTTTTTTCCTCTCTAAATTCCAGTAGAAGCATGCTTAAGATCTGTATGTTTATCGTTGTTTCCGTTTGCTCTGTTAATTTAAGTTTATGTAAAACATATTTCAAACATAAATGATCATTCGCTTCCATTGTATTGGTATTCTAAATCTCCTCATTAAGAACCTTGGAACCCTTGAGCCCAAGAAAGCCAAAAACCAAATCACAAGGGACTTGATATGGTCATTCCTAAGATAACCTAAGGATTAAAAACCTTGGAGCCTTTAAACCAAGGAACGCCAAAAATTCAAGCCTTAAGGAATTTGAAATGGTCATTACAAGGATAATCTAGGGATTAAGAACCTTGAAGCCTACTTAGAAAGAAATGTAAAAAAATTGGGCTGACGAGCTCAACAGGTTTTTTCATCTAAGTCACAAAAAGAAAGTTGATATTTGGAATTAAAACCGGATAGCTCAAAACTCCAAGGTGCACATCGTGTTGGGCTAAGGCTATCAGGTAAACCATACTCCCAAGCAAGGACTAGTGGAAAAAAAATCAATAATTTGGTTTTTAAAAGTCCCAACAAAGGAGTGGAGGCTATTATTATGGGTCATTTTTAGACAAAGAATCTCAAGCTCGGAAAGGCATGAGGGTTGTAGGAAACAGACCAATGAGCTGAGGGAAGAAGAAAATGAGATGCGTTGGACCAAAAGACTTAGTGCCCACCCCAAGGCCAAGGCAAGTTGGGCTAGATGGCCTAACCAGCCCTCCTCGGCCGGAGCCAAGGCAAGTTGGATCGTTTGGCCCAACTTTCCCATCTCGACCTCCTACCCCCAACCGAGAAAGAGGTCCAAGTCCTCTTAACCACCCCACATCATCTTTTCCTAAATCCCTTTACTTTTCCTAATCTCCTTTACATTTCCTAATCCTTTTTATGTTTGGGATCCAAATCCACAACACTATAAGTAGGGAGCAATAGGCAAATTGAAAGGTAAATTCTTTTCCCCCATTTCTAGCTTGTTTTGACCTATTGCTAAATATAACTTGAACATCAGAGGTTTTGTAGCATGCACTACACCGATGTTTTCTTTTCTTGTCTTGTAGGGAATTTTCCTTCCTCGAAGTTATAAATTCACTATTGAAGGTATGCGAAGGTTAGGTGAGTCTTTCTACCCAAATTTGCGATCAACAATCACAATTAGAATTCATGATATTTATTTTCTATCATTGTATCACCTATCAAGATATGAGTATTAATGACACTTTTGAAAATGTCACAATTTGAATTTTAAAAATAATTAATAAACTCATATATTGGTGACATTGAAAAACAGTCATAAAAGAATACAAAGTTTGAAAATTGCATTTTCCCATAAAAAGCATGTCTTCTATTTCTTTCTACATTTATGATACTTTTTTTCTCCCCACCCCTAATTACTTGGTGATGAAACCCACTTTTATGGTAGTGATGCTAGCTCCTTCATCAATTGACATGAGATAACCTATATCTAATTAATTCCCATAAACTGAAGTTAATTTCCCTTGCTTTAATAATTGATAATGCATTCAATGTATTATCTATCATCATTAGTAAAAAAATTATTAGGCTTTGCAGATTTTTTTAAAAGTTGGTCCGTGCACTTAATACCACATGTATATTAAAAATTAAGATTATCCAACACAAAATCAAGTTTTTTCTCAGGATGTTGCAACAATTCAAAGAATATAAGAGATAAATACAAAAAAGTAATACGAAGAGAACACAAAATTTTGTGACCCAATTCGATGTAATATGACCTATGTCTGGGGACAGTATGCTCAAGAAAGATAAATCTACTATGTTAGCGATTTCAATATTGTACCTAACTTGCTTTAACTTCTTAAATTTAAAGAAACTAATATAATGTAATAAAATAAAAATTACAATGACACACGAATAGTTTAACTTCTTGAACGATTAAATACACTTCCCTTAAGTTTGAGACTTCCTCTTAATGAAACTTAGGCTCCCGCTAAGTGTAAGAGTTCCTCTGAATGAAAGTTAGGCTCTCTGTAAGTGCGTTAGTACTAGCGAATGATCACTTATATTCTCCCTAAGTGCGAGACTCCTTCTCAATGAACCTTAGCTTCCCCTAAATGTGAGACTCCCTCTCACTAAGATCTTTCTATTTCCACCTTCAAATGAAGATCACTACACTTGATGAACTTAGGCTCCACATAAGTTTGAGAATCCCTTCTCAAGGTTCAGACAACAATTTGAAATGATCTAAAGAAACACCTAAATCAAAAGCAACACAACCTTCACAATCACAAGATTGACATACTTTTTTTTTATAACCAAAAGAACGACTCTAATATTCTTTTAAATGACCAACTCTAATAAGAGGACCATCTTCTCTTAAATATGCACATCGGATAGGAGGAAATAAGCCTAAAACAAATTTTGCACAGTCCAGGAAAGGTAATAAAATTGGAAAAATAAACGGCCAGGATTTTTCAAATAAGGAAAAAATATTCTATAGAGTCAACAATATGAGGGATAACAAATTATTGGAACGAGAAATGCAGAGACATCTTGAAAGACAAACCAAGACACAAATGGACAAATGTATCACAGGAAACACCAAACACAACATCCTTAAACAAATATAGTAAACACAAAATCAACTATCTAACATATATATATATATGACATGATGTTACTCGACAATTTAAATATAACTTAACTATTTAATGCATATATATATTATTAGATTAAGAAGTCAAAAGTTTGAATATCTTACTCTCACATATTATTGAAATATAAAATAATAAAAATAAAAATAAACAAATTTAATATTACTTCGAATAATAGTCTCATATCTTTTAGATGAGAGATAAGTATGTAAGTAAGAAATTGTTCCAAAGAAAGCAAAATGATGTTATTTAGATTTATTCACATTATATTTAACCATAGGTAAAATATATACCATTTGTCTCTACTTTAGAACTTGTTTAATTTTAGTCTCTTTACTTTTAAATTTTAAATTTTAGCATTCCTAATTTCAATAAATTTCAAATTTAGTCCATATTGTTAATTTATGCTAGTTTATTGTTAGATTTTTTTTTTTAAAATAATTTTAATTTATGAGACTTTTGCACTAATGTTTTTTGGAAAGATATTCACATATTGTTAAGTTTTAATGAAGATTGTTAGTATTAGTTAGTAAATTTCTAAAAAATAAATTTAAAAGACTAAATTCAAAATTTTTATTAAAAAGATGGGAATTAAGATGAGATATTTGAAAGTGCGCGGTATAAAATTGAAAACAGTCGTCAATGTATACGACCAAAATAGTAATATTTACAAGTTACATAATTTCAAAGCATAATTAAACTATGATAATAATTTGGCCAATAAAAAGGCCTACTTCTCCCCCTCTTAGATTTCTTCTTGAGTAATTTTACTAATTGTCAATTCATCTTTTCGATCTAATTAGTAACCAACCAATTAATAATTTAATAGATTATTGAAAATTAAAAGATATTTATACAAGTAGGAGAGTACGATATACTAGAGGCGGTACGATTAGAATACTCTTGGTTCATTACCTCTCTAAGTTTTCAATTGAATTACTGAGCACCACATCAGTGCAAGATTCTTCTATTATAATTTCTTTATTCGTACCAAATTTTAGTATAAATTCATATATCATTTTTAATATTCTTTATACGTTATTCATAACTTTACGAGTGAGCATATGTTCGTTGTCGTTTAGTCATGATCATATTCACATACTGTGTTTTTTTTTTTTTTTAATATAATACTTTGTTTTATTGACTGTCATTTTATTTAATAGGAAAAATAATATCTTATTGGCCTTTTAGACCTTGAGCCTAATTTTTATTTGGTCCTTAAATTTTAAAATGTTACATTTTTAGCTCTAAATTTTGAGTTGATTTTTTTTTTCATATATTTTTAATCTTCGTTTTGAGTTTAATTTTCATTTGGTTTCTAAGTTGTAGTATTTCAACTTTTTCCCAAGTTTTTACTAATGGACACATTGATGTTTAGCCTTAACTTTCAATTCATTAATCTAAAATAACTATGATGCTGAATTTTAAAAATTTTAAAGTAATGGAAAATTAGTGAAAAGTAATTAATTATAATAATTCAATTTTTAAAAATTAATTTAACACGGAGAAATCTTGAAATTTATGAATTGAATGTAAACAAAATTCGACGCTTATGGGTAAAACTTGTAACATACTGAAAGTTAAATATCAAATGAAAAAAAAAAAAAAAAGTAAAGGTAAATGTATAACATTTTAAATTCAAAACTACATTACCAGCCTAGTAAATGTTTGGAAAATATGAATTTAAAATTTTAGTGATTAAATGTTTTGGAAAGATGAATTTAAAATTTTAGTAATTAATTGTTTTGGAAAGATGAATTTAAAATTTTAAATATTCCCAAAAGTAAGATGGTTCTATCCAAACCTATGGTTATTCAGGAGGAGAAAAAAACTTTAATTAATTAAGTTGGTCGCAATGTATCAATTATCCAAACCACAACCTAAGAAACCCTAGTTTGCTATATTCCATAAATTTTAAGTAAAATAAAGGGGTTTTGAACCTAAAAAAAAAAAAAGTAGTTTGGGTCCATTAGTACTAATTAAGTTATGCTCACTTAATTAGCTTGAAAATCTATCTTCATAATCTATAATAATGGTAAAAATTTGTAGTTTTATTAATACTTTCCAAATGTTTCGTTTGGTAATCATTTTGTTTTTAAATTTTAGTATTTAGAAATTAAGCCGATATTCTGTCAATTTATTACCATGGTTTACATCTTTCTAAGAATTGAATTTGTAGCCAAATTTTGAAAAAAAAAAATAAAAATAATTGTTTTATTTTTAATGTTTGGTTTGATTTTTGAAAACATTGGTAAAAAGTAGATAAAATAACAAGAAACTTGACTGTGGAATGAGTATTTATAGACATAATTTTCAAGATGATTATCAAATAGGGTCATATTAGTAACTCGTCGATTCTAGTACCTTATAAATTAAAAGAAAAAAAACAAGACAAAAATCCATTGTAAAAGTTTATAGAAAAATAAACTCCAACTGACTTATGAAAATTATTTCTTTATTTCTTCATACTCCCCTCCCCTACCCATTCTCTATCTATAATAATGTTCATTTGCTCTATTATTTCACCAGAATCTGTATGGTTCAATCTCAAATACCCCCTCTTTGAAATTTCTTTCAAAAAGGTGAACATAAAGCATGTCAAATTGGGTTATCACTAATTGAAAACCTAATTTCTTAAGCTTTGTTTTGGTCCCTCTAATGGCTATTCTTATTCTTGAAGCATCCCATTTGAACTCAATTGACATTGGCCAGTTATGGCTCCTTCTCCTCCTCAGTCTCCTTATACTATTTTTCATTTTGGGATTCCCCATCTTTACCATGACCGACCGTAGGCCGGTCTACCTCGTCGACTTCTCCTGCTATCGGCTGCCATCAATGCATTGCATAAAGTTCACACTCGATAACTTCACGGAGTTCATGAAGCACACCGGCGTCTTCAACGACTCGGCGCTTGAGTTTCAGTGTAAGATAGTTAAGCGGTTAGGCATTGGTGACAAGACGATTGCACCTAAAGCTCTCGTTATGAGCGATCCACCCCAATTGTCGATGACTGCGGCGAGAGAAGAAGCGGATGATGTAATATTTGATGTGTTAGACAAATTATTTGCTAATAATAAAATCGATGTCAAACCCGACGATATCGATATCCTTGTCGTCAATTGTGGAACTTTCAGCCCGTCACCTTCACTTTCTTCCATGATTGTGAACAAATACAAGATGAAAAGCAACATAAAGAGCTTTAATTTAAGTGGAATGGGGTGTAGTTCTGGAGTGATAGCTATTGATCTTGCAAACAGCATGCTCCAAGTTCATAAAAACAGCTATGCCATTGTTGTTACCACAGAGAACATCACCAATAACTGGTACCCTGGGAACAAGAAGCAAATGTTGGTTCCCAACTGCTTGTTTCGTGTAGGTGGTGCGGCAGTCCTCCTCTCAAATCGGAATTCCGATCGGCGGCGGTCAAAGTACAAACTGGTTCATTTGGTGAGGACTCACACAGGGCCCAATGACACAGCATTCAGATGCATATGCAAGGCAAGAAATAAAATATCTAACATAAATATAGGATAAAATCTTGAATATATCTATAAATTATAGGGTTTGATATCAAAACTAGGGATCAATGCATATAAATTTTAATAAAATTTAAAAAGGGTATATTAGAAAATTATAACCAATAAAGGTATACTTCTAATAATAAATTTTAGGTTAAATTATAAGTTTGGTTATTAACTTATATTGACATTTTAACTACTGATATAAGGAGGAAGACGATGTGGGGATCACTGGCATTTCATTATCAAAAGATGTTGTGGTCATGGCAGGCGACGCTTTGATGAGAAACATCAGAACTCTTGGGCCTCTTGTTCTTCCATTACATGAGTTAATCCGATTCGTCGCCATGTTCATTGCTAAGAAGCTCTTCAACCCTAGGATGAAGAGTTACATTCCTAATTTCAAGTTGGCATTTGACCATTTCTGCATCCATACCGGAGGGAGGGCGGTGATCGACGAGCTCGAGGAGAAGCTTCAGCTTTCGGCAACAGACGTGGAGGCTTCAAGGATGACACTGCATAGGTTTGGAAACACTTCTTCAAGTTCAATATGGTATGAAATGGAATACTTAGAGAGTAAAGGTAGGGTTTTAAAGGGAGACAATGTGTGGCAAATTGCATTTGGAAGTGGATTCAAATGTAATAGCGCAGTGTGGGTGGCTCTCAAGAATGTCGAGCCATCTCAAAACAGTCCTTGGGAAGATCGTACTAGTATGTACCCTACATCAGATTGATCTCTAGGGTTTTGTTTTTTGTTCTTTTTTTTCAAAACCCTTTTTACTAGGAGCTTGAATAAATGGGATATATGAATAAGTTAATTTGTATTGACGAAAGTGAACTTAGCTCGACGTTGATTAGCATGGTCTTTCCTTAAGATGTAAGAGGTTTGATCTCTTATCCGTGCAGTTCTTGTACTAAAAAATATTTTATACTAATAATTTAAATATTTTATGTTTTAGTTTTTAAATTATAGAAAAAGAATGTATGGCTTTAATTTTCGTTGTTCAATTTTTCAAAAGGAAAAATTATCATGAAACTAGTTAGATATTAGGTTGACTATAAATTATTATTAATTAATTTATGACCATGTGTTATGTTAAATCTTTTGTCTAATTATTACTTTTAAAATTATATAATTTCTATGAGAACCGTAATATTATATAATTTATAATACATTAGATAACACATATTTCTATTTTTCAAAAAAATGAATTGGGTTTATAACATGGAATTTTATATTTCTAATGGTTTTTTTCTTTATTTAATATAATTTAAATTTTAAACTTCAAAATCTGAATACACTAAAAAAAATATTTAAGAATTTCCATTAGTTGAGTCACATCATCTAAAACAATTTTTAGAAATAAAATTCAGATAGTTTGCCAAAAACATATTTTGTTAAACTTAGATAATGTGAAAACATAAAAGCGGATTTTGGATTTCCTACCAAACATACCCTACTTACTTTTCTTTTTATTTTTACTTTTATTTTTTTTTATTTTTTACTTTCTTTCTAATGGGTTTACTAACTCCGTACTCAACTACATGATTTTTTTATTTTTAACAAGATCTTAAAGGTAGAGGGATGAACATGACGAGGGTGCTATGATTATGTCAAGTTAATTGAGATATTTTGATGTATCTACTAATCCTACTATCGCGCGTTCGTATTTGAAAAAAGGTAGGGAGATTAGTAGGATCTACCAAGATATCTCAATTAAGTTGACACATCACTAGCATGCACCCTCATCACACCCCTGACACTAAAAGTAATTGTATTACCTCAAAAGAAATGTATAACGAATAGTTGGAGGGAAGCTCAGCAATGGTAATATACAATGAAGTATATGTTGGGATCGATGCCCTAAAGTCTTATGTCCTGTAGTTTGTAAACAGTTTGTACGAATGTTTGTGTTGTTAATATATGATATTTACTTCACATCTTGTATTTTTGCTCAGTTGCTTGTTTTATTTGCTTTACCACATACCAAAAAACATCAAATCTCTGGTTATCTGTATGTGACTCAAGCAAATATGTGATGACATACAAGTAGATCATGTCTTGAATGATAACCAAAATGGTCTATAGTATATAGATATAGGAGGGAAACCTTATCCTAGTAATGTAGGATGCGACCCGTTTTATGGAATGGTCACAAGTGTTGTGACTTTTCACAGATGGTCTGATCCTGATCATTCGTGTTGGTGACATGTGAGCGGGGGCATCCTATACAAAGAGTTTGTATAAGACCTGACCATGAAGTGTTAACGTCTCGTTATATAACATCGTTCATGACAGAGACTTCACTTCACTAGGATGA
>NC_052353.1:44513409-44515480 GCF_009727055.1 Benincasa hispida
CCATAGGTAACATGACCTCAATCCTGAGTGAGTTAAGAACTCCTGCCATTGAGGGCGGTCCTTTGATTATATGGGTGAAGTGGCAAAGTCACCGATTCAAAACCTACGCATGTTAGGGATTCACGCTGATTTGGGAGCTCGGGAAGAACTTCAAGCAACACATAGATGAAATTTCACTTCATCCCGAGGCAGGGCGTTAAGTAGATAGATAAGCTCCCTTAAGGGGCTGATTTAAAGGTTTTGACACATTGTGGACACCATATCACCTTCTCTCTTGCCCGAGAGATGTTTAACACATAGTTGAACTTTATGTTAAATGGTTCATTTAGAAGGAAATAGTAGCTATTTAAGAGTGGAGATGTAAGCTACAGGGGGTAAAAACGGTAATATTGGTCAACAGCTATACTTACGAGTATCTATGAAGGGTCATCCGTAACTCATATTGGTTATATCCAAATGGACACAGAAATACTATAATAATGGTAAGAAGAGTTCAGTTGTTGCGTCTTTAGTGGAAATGCTTGACCAGTTAACGAATGGTGGATCCCGTGGCGCTAAAGAGTTTTAGTCAGCCTATTCACGAACCGTTGGAGGCTTCGAGCCACAATTCCATTAGTCCCCTGGGTTAGCCTTGGATAAAGTCGAGAACGAAGTGTTGGGTTAATTGAAAGATGTTCAAATTGACAAGCAGGAAATTCCGATTATATAGATTGATTATAATTGTAAACAATAGTCTCGCTCGTGCACATAACAACGATCGTCCACCACCTCGCTGCCTAAACGATCGCACATCTAGTTCCTACACCGATCGATCTTCTCTCTTTCCTTTTCTGGTGGTGTCGTCCCTGCGGCATTCATGTTCATGCGGTTGTTCGGCCATTAGTTGATCGGGTAGAGGTTTCCACGGCATTGAGTTTCGAAGTTTAAAGAACGTCTTCAACTGGTATGGTAACTCTCTCCCTCGTTTATTATTGTTCAAAGCATGCCTTTAATTGACTGTTTGGTTGCATAACTGTGCGTGTGAATGTATATTGTGTATTTCGGTCACGGTGAGACCAGAGCGATCCAAACGAGCTCATGGAACTCTTCAGTAAGAGATCCTTCAATTAGTATCAGAGCCTGGTTCTGATACTCTAATTTCATATGTTCCAACGAAATGACATTTGCGTTCTTGGTGGGTACATTTCTACACTGTTTAATGGTTAAATTTTCGTGGATGTGCGGGATTAATGGATGTTTTCATGGATGATTAGCCTCGGTTTGATTTAAATCTTTTACATTTTCGGTTGTTTATAATGGTCCCTGAGTTTTTGGGCATTAATAATCGTTATCGAGTCTGTATTCAAAGTTTGTTTAAAGTTTTGAGTCATTCAAAGAAGAAGATCGGTGCAAGGGTTGCGGTTCTTCGAGGAAGGAGGCGATCTTCTATTGATCGCATCGTGTAGAAGTTGTGGTACGTGATCGCTGTTGATCGCATCGTAAAGACGATGGAGTACGCTATCGTTGTTGAACGCATTGGTTAAACGATGGGGTATGATCAAAAGTTGATCGTATCGTATTGACAATCGGGTACGCGATCGTAAAGTATTAGGTCGTGTAGACGATAAGATGCTCACGTATAGTTTAAAGCGCGCGCACTATACGATCGTTTAGGTTAGCAAGTTTCATCGCTTAGTAACTGACTAAACGATCACTTAGTAGCGCAAGGTAAATTGTTTACCTGTCGTCGCGCTAAGAGATCGCATAGACAATCAAGCTTCACAGCCTTGTTGTCGTCTACGTTATCGTTTAATTATGCTTTTATTGTCTAGTGTGCGCTGGACGATCGCCTACCTACAGTGTTTACTACACGATGGAGTTCTTCTGGTGGTTGAAGACCCGGTTCGTCTGTGAACCGGTTTGCTCGATGAAAAATGTAATAGATAGGATTATTTCATTCCGATTTTTTATAAAGGCTCATCCCGGTCCATTAATTCTTTATTTATTACATGCGATGTATGTTTTTTATATATCATATGGTATGCACATATAGTAAATCCCACCTTAGGTTATGTAATGGTCATGCATCATC
>NC_052353.1:44516678-44520343 GCF_009727055.1 Benincasa hispida
ACCCTAGGAGTGTCCCCCTAAAGGATGACAGTTTTGCGCGTTTCTTTATTTGATCTCCTGTAAGAGGATAAGGTAACTTAGTCTCTTGTCCTAATCTGCTTCTTCCCTATAATTGGCTCATTAGGGCGGGACTCTGGCACCGAAAGCGATGGGTCACACTTACATGGAATTGTTAAAGGTTAATAGTTCTGGACCAAAAAATGGTGGCTATTAGGTTTAGTTCCAAGAGTTGGTGTCTAATAGTTGAGAATGTCTTATCCCAGCGAAGGGGCAAGTGATCACCCCACCGGTGACGTTTGTCCTGCCTCACTGGGGCATCATTGCAAAATAGAAGTCTATATCTTAGGGTACTTGAAACTGTTTTGCAAAACTGATCGGTTTAAAAGTGGTTTAGCAAATTCTAATAAAATTTTGTTCGTATTTTCAACAACATTTTCAAAATGGCAATAACCACGTTGGCATTACTAAGCGCCAGAAAACTCACTGGCGATAATTTCGCAACTTGGAAACACTTGATCACGACGATCCTAATCATCGAGAATCTAATGTTCACTTTCATGGAGGCTTGTCCTCTTATTCTAGCTCCCAATGTCGCTCGAAATGTTTGAGAGGTATACGAGCGATGGACAAGGGCGAATGAGAAGGTCTGAGCCTATATCTTGGTAAGTCTTTCTGAAATCTTGACCAAGAAACATGAGCCTATGGTCTCAGCGCGTGAGATCATGGAATCCCTGCGGGGGATGTTTAGACAATCGTCTGAACATCTTATGCATGAGGCTCTTAAATACATATTTAACTCCAAAATGGAAGAAGGCACCTTTGTTTGTAAACATGTGCTTAACATGATGGCCCACTTTAATGTGGCGGAGTTGAATGGGTCTACCATCATTCAGAGCAGCCAGGTTAGCATAATCCTGCATTCTTTGCTAGAGAGCTTCCTGCACTTTTTTAGCAATGTGATTCTTAACAAAGTGAAATCTAACCATACAACTCTCCTTAATGAGTTGCAGACCTACCAGTCTTTACTGAAAAGTAAGGAGAGGCAGAAGGGTGAGGCAAATGTTGCTTCATCCTCCAAGACATTCCATAGAGGTTTGAACTCAGGAACGAAGTCTACACCTTCTACTTCTAACTTTGCAAAGAGGAAAAGGAAAAAGGGTGGTAAATGAAAAGGGATGGTATCTGCTAACCCACCGCCTGTCGCCCCAAGAAGGCATCCACAGGTTACTAAGGGAAAATGTTTCTACTACAACCAAGATGGAAACTGGAAGAGCAACTGTCCTCAGTATCTAAAAGAGAAGAAAGTAGCCAAGGCTAAGGCCAAAACCGATAAAGGTAAATGTGATTTACTTGTTCTTGAAACTTGTTTAATAAAGAATGATGATTCTGTCTGGATAATTGATTCAGGCGCCACTAACCATGTTTGTTCTTCTTTTCAGTAGATTAGATCTTGGCGACAGCTGAAGGATGGTGAGATGATGATGCGAGTAGGCACTGGGTACGTCGTCTCAACTGTGGCAGTGGGAGAACTCTAGTTAGCTTTACATAATAGGTTTCTTATTTTAAATGATGTATATATTGTTCCCGAACTAAAAAGGAACCTCATTTCTATAAAGTGTTTATTGCAATATAAATATACTATCTCGTTTAATGTGGATAAACCGTTTATTCATAAAGATGGTTTTTTATTTCCACAACAAATATGGAATCAAATTTATATGTACTAAGGCCGTTAGCCTGTAATTCCGTCCATAGTACTGAATTATCCAGAACTGTCGTAACTCAATCAAAACGTTGACGAATTTCTCCAAAAGAAAATTCCCAACTTTGGCATCTTCGTTTAGGGCACATCAATCTCAATAAGATTGAGAGATTGATGAAGAATGGACTTCTAGGTTTGTTAGAAGAAAATGTTTTACCAGTGTACGAATCTTGCCTTGAGGGTAAGATGACTAAATGACCTTTTACTAGAAAAGGTTATAGAGTCAAACAGTCTCTTGAGTTAGTACATTCTGACTTTTGTGGTCCTATGAATGTACGAGTCCGAGGTGGCTATGAGTATTTTATCAGTTTTACTGATGATTACCCCAGGTACGGGTATGTTTATCTTATGCAACAGAAGTCTGAATCCCTTGAAAAGTTCAAAGAGTTCAAGGCTGAAGTTGAAAACACATTGGATAGACGGAGTAAAACACTTTAATCGTATCGAGGTGGAGAGTTTTTGGACTCGACATTCTAAGACTATTTGATAGAACATGGAATCATTTTCCAACTCCCAGCGTCGGGTATACCTCGCAAAATGTTGTAGCAAAGAGGAGAAATAGAACCTTGTTAGACATGGTTCACTGGATGATGAGTTACGCTTCCTTACCGAACTCATTTTAGGGTTTTGCAGTGGAGACTGCGGTATACATACTCAACTATGTTCCCTTCAAGATTGTTACAAGGACACCTCTGCAGTTGTGGAACGGGCGTAAAGCTAGTTTACGTCACTTCTGCATTTGGGGTTGCCCTGCACATGTGTTTGAGGCTAATCCCAAAAAGTTGGAACCACGGTCGAGGTTATGCCTCTTTGTAGGCTACCCCAAAGGTACACGAGGGGGTTATTTTTATGATCCGATGGAAAATAGGGTGTTTGTTTCAACAAATGCTACTTTCCTGGAGGAGGATCATATAAAGGAGCACAGTCCACGAAACAAAATTGTGTTGCGTGAACTTTCCAATGAAACTACTAAAACTTCAACAAGAGTTGTTGAAGAGCCTGCTACATCATCAAGAGTTGTTGATAGAAGTTCATCCAGTAGGTCATTTCCACCTCAAGAGTTGAGAGAACTTCGATGTAGTAGGAGGGTTACGAACCCGCCCGTTTGTTATCTGGGTTTCACGAAAATCCTTGCTATGGTAGCAGATGGCAATGCTGAGGATCCATTGTCTTATAAGAAGGAAATGGAGGATATTGACCGGGATGAATGGGTAAAGGCCATGGATCTCGAGATGGAGTCGATATACTTCAACTCAATATGGGATCTTGTAGATCAGCCTGATGTGGTAAGACCTATAGGTTGTAAATAGATCTATAAACATAAACGGGGTGCTGATGGGAAGGTACAGACCTTCAAAGCTCAACTTGTGGCAAAGGGGTAGAGAGATCTTCTTGTAATTTTTGCTCAATTGCTTGTTTTTATTTGCTTTACCACAAAACCAAATTAACATAAAGATCCCTGGTTATCTGTATGTGACTCAAGCATGTATGTGGTGACATACCAAGTGATTAATGTCTTGAGTGATAACCAAAATAGTCGTGTAGTATAATAGATATAGGAGGGAAACCTTATCCTGGTAACGCTATGAATGCGGCCCGCTTTGAGAATTGTCACAACTGTTGTGACTTGTCAGAAATGGTCTAATCCTGATCATTCGTGTGGGGACATGCGAGCGAGGGCGTCCTATACAAAGAGTTTGTATAAGACTTGACCACAAAGTGTTTTAGTCTCGTTATATAACACCGTTCATGACAGAGACTTCACTTCACTAGGATGACCATAGGTATAATGATCTCAATCCTAAGTGAGTTGAGAATTCCTGCCATTGAGGGTGGTCCTTGATTTGTATGGGTATGAGTGGGCCAGGTCGTCGATTCAAACTACCATTTAAGGATTCATATC
>NC_052353.1:44520368-44529070 GCF_009727055.1 Benincasa hispida
TTATACTAAGTAGATGAATGGGTCGACTATGAGAAGACTTTCTCGCCTGTTGCCATGTTAAAGTCAATCTGCATCCTCTGTCCATTGCAGCTTTGTTATAATTATTGAGATTGGCAAAATGGACGTCAATAGACCTTTCTGAAATTGGCAATCTAAAAATCCATTTATATGTGTACCTGAGGAGGTTCAGTTAGCCCAAGGTCAAGATCAAAAGGTTTGCTTTAACTGATTAGGTACATTATGATTGTAAACAGTCGTCCGATCTTGGAATATACGTTTTGATACTGCATCAAGTCGTATGGCCTTTGGACTCAGAAACATTGATACCTGTGTCTACAGAAGGATCCATCATGACTTCATAGTTTCTTAAGTGTTGTTACGTAGACGATACCTACCTCATTTAAAATATGTAGGTCTACACTACAGTTGGAATTGTTAGCAATCCTACATTCGCAAATGAAAGATTTGGGAGTGGCTTCTGTTTGTTCTAGTATCATATCCTTCGGGATCCGTAAGAAACAAAGTGCTAAACTATCTAGGGCATCGTACATTGACAAGATGTTGCTCAAGCACTCGATGCACGACTCCAAGAAGGGCCTACTGTCATTCAGGCATGGAGTCACTTTGTCTAAGGAAATATGTCCTAAGACGCCTCAAGAGGTTGAGGAAATGAGAGAATCAGTACTAACCCAGGCCATTTTAATGTTGTTGACCATTTATGAAAGCTCTCATGGCTACAGTGTTTGAGAGTCACTACAGAAGCATGGGTCTACAGGATCACCCGCGACTGGACTAGGGTAAGTGGGAGATTTTTCTTGTACTAGGCTTTTTATGCCCTAGTTTATTATTTTGTACTAATTTATGTACACCGCACTTCGCTTTAGGACAAGTAGGAATTGTTGGGGTTGATCTAAAGTCTTGTAGCCTATAGTTTTGTAAACAAATTGTACGAACACATGTGTTGTTAATATATGATATTGCTTCACATCTTGTATTTTTGCTCAATTGCTTGTTTTATTTGCTTACCACAAACATACTAAATATTCCTGGTTATCTGTATGTGACTCAAGCATGTATGTGGTGACATACAAGTGGATAATGTCCTTGAGTGATAACCAAAATAGTCGTGTAGTATATAAGATATAGGAGGGAAACCTTTATCCTGGTAACGCTATGAATGCGGCCCGCTTTGAAGAATTGTCAACAACTGTTGTGACTTGTCAGAAATGGTCTAATCCTGATCATTCGTTGTTGGGGACATGCGAGCGAGGGCGTCCTATACAAAGAGTTTGTATAAGACTTGACCACAAAAGTGTTTAGTCTCGTTAATAACACCGTTCATGACAGAGACTTCACTTCACTAGGATGACCATAGGTATCATGATCTCAATCCTAAGTGAGTTGAGAATTCCTGCCATTGAGGGTGGTCCTTGATTTGTATGGGTATGAGTGGGCCAGGTCGTCGATTCAAACCTACCATTTTAAGGGATTCATCTGATTTGAGAGCTTGGGAACTCAGTAAACATAAGAATGGAATTTGCCTCCTTTCCCGAGGCAGAGGTAAGTAGATAGATAGCTTCCCTTAAGGGCTGACTCCATGTCACACCCCCTCCCAGATTACCCTTTTAATCTAGAAGAGGATATGACCGTGGTAGTTACTAGCCTTACCGCCACAACCCATCACTAAAACTTTTTAATCAAAATACCAACCTGTTTAAAACATTAGTAGTAATGCATACAACAAACCTCCTTTAAGGTTCTACAAAGATTACATAAACATATGCATACAGCCATGTATAACATCTACGGGAAAATATTCACAGATGACCAAACATTCCTAACAAAACCTAGTCCCTCTCAAAACATGTGTACACAAACAAGTCATCAACCTAAGGTTTTCTGAATAAGTCGGGCCTTTCAGTGGCAAGCAGCAGCAGCAGGATCAATCTTGAGGGAATCTGACCACTACCGAAAAAGGAAAACATAGGAAATCTTTGAGCTAGTAACCCAGTGAGTGACTATAGAATCATATTACATCATGCATTACATCATTATAAACATGTAAATAAATACTGATGAGTATCTTAAGCAACTTTCCTCTAAATATAGCTTTAAACCATTCTTAAGCATCATTAACATCATTATTCCTTAGTTGAGAATGAGCCTAAAACGCTCTAGCTCCCAACGTCTAATTACCGACCAAGAGACCCATACTTTGGTCTCCCTTTGGTGGTGCATGGCCTAGGAGACTCAATACTTCGGTCTCTCATTCAGAACTACCTACGTGCACGGGAGTTTTCTAAGTATTGTCAATACCTTAGGTACCGACCAAGAGACCCATACTTCAGCTCTCATGGAGTTTTCTAAGTACCGTCCATACCTTAGGTACTAATTACCAGAATAGCTTCTCCATGTACTTCAAGTATCGGGTTTATTTCGTAGCATCAATCTATGTTTCATTACATGTCGTTTACACAAGAACTCATTCTATCATAGCCTTCCTCTAGGAAGTATATTCAATCCTTAGAAACTGAACTTTTGTAATAATTTCACAAACATACCTTGGCCTATGTAAACATATACAAGCCGGGAGAGATATGTTAAACTATTATTTAACCATTTGTTGCTTGAGGGAGTATAAAATCATCATTAGCATCACTGCAACTTACTTGGCCCTTATATGCATAAGTATTGAAAGCATTAATTTATCTTAGTTACCCACAGCTCGTCGGGGCTCTTAACAGTTTATACGCCTCTCCTAGCTCTTCTTGGCCTGAAAGGACATAATTCTTTGTTAAACTACTTAAAATTCTTAGCAGAATACGTCAAATAGTTCATTTACCAATGGAACTTTCATTAACAAAAGACAACCATTACTAGTGGAGATCCTCCTCATGAAGCGAAATCTTCTCATGAGCAAGATCCTCATAAGCGAGATCAAGCTTTCCTGCCAACTTTCATCCTAGAGATACTCACCAAACTAAGTGAGATTCAGCCGCAATTTCTAGCAAGATTTCCTTCTAGAGCGAGATCCTCAGCAAAAAATTAAGCGAGATTTCCTTCATTAGCGAGATGCCTCATTGCCTTCTTTCTCGCTATACGCTTCCACGGTGAGTTGTGTGGCTTGTTTCTTTACCCACACTCGTCATGCTTTATGCACAGATTGTCTATTACAATACTTCAAAAATTTTCAATAACTCAAAATCCAAGACCTCTTTTGAAGGAACTTCTTCTACAAACTTGTTTAGAATTTGAGTAAACTTTCTTACCATTAAATTTCAAGCCAATATTCCCCTGTATGTTTTGCTTTGGGACTACTTTCATACGTTCACCTTAAGGGCCCTAAATTAAAACGAGATCAAGCCATCCTGCAAATTTCTACTCACTTTTGCATCGTTCCTTCGTTCTTTCTCCTCTGCAATACTTTTCCTCTAAAGTAATACAACCTCGAAAAACTTAAAGAAGTTCATCTCTTAGAACTTTCAATGGCACCAGACTTTCAACACATAATTTTTCTCTTGTCAATTGTCAAACCCATGCTTTTTGATGTTTTCTTCCTTAAACTTCATGATTTGAGAGCTGGGAACTCAGTAACACAAGATGGAATTTGCTCCTTTCCCGAGGCAGAGGTAAGTAGATAGATAGCTCCCTTAAGGGCTGACTCCATGTCACACCCCCTCCCAGATTACCCTTTTAATCTAGAAGAGGATATGACCGTGGTAGTTACTAGCCTTACCGCCAGCACCCATCACTAAAACCTTTTAATCAAAATACCAACCTGTTTAAAACATTAATAGTATATGCATACAACAAACCTCCCTTAAGGTTCTACAAAGATTACATAAACATATGCATACAGCCATGTCATAACATCTACGGGAAAATATTCACAGATGGCCCAAACATTCTTAACAAAACCCTAGTCCCTCTCAAAACATGTGTACACAAACAAGCCATCAACCTAAGTTCTTCTTAATAAGTCGGGCCTTTCAGTGGCAAGCAGTAGCAGGATCAATCTTGAGGAATCTGACCACTACCTGAAAAAGGAAAACATAAGAAATCTTTGAGCTAGTAACCCAGTGATTGACTATAGAATCATATTACATCATGCATTACATCATTATAAACATGTAAATATACTGATGAGTATCTCAAGCAACTTTCTCTAAATATAGCTTTAAACCATTCTTAAGCATCATTAACATCATTATTCCTTAGTTGAGAATGAGCCTAAAACGCTCTAGCTCCCAACGTCTATTACCGACCAAGAGACCCATACTTCGGTCTCCCTTTGGTGGTGCATGGCCTAGGAGACTCATACATCGGTCTCTCATTCAGAATTACCTACGTGCACGTGGAGTTTTCTAAGTATTGTCAATACCTTAGGTACCGACCAAGAGACCCATACTTCAGCCTCTCATAGAGTTTTCTAAGTACCGTTCATACCTTAGGTACTATTACCCAGATACCTTCTCCATGTACTTCAGTATCGGGTTATTTCGTAGCATCAATCTATGTTTCATTGCATGTCGTTTACACAAGAACTCATTCTATCATAGCCTTCCTCTAGGAAGTATATTCAATCCTTAGAAACTGAACTTTTGTAATAATTTCACAACATACCTTGGCCTATGTTAAACATATACAAGCCGGGAGAGATGTGTTAAGCTATTCATTAACCATTTGTTGCTTGAGGGAGTATAAATTCATCATTAGCATCACTGCAACTTACTTGGCCTTATATGCATAAGTATTGAAAGCATTAATTTCATTTAGTTACTCACAGCTCGTCGGGGCTCTTAACAGTTTATACGCCTCTCCTAGCTCTTCTTGGCCTGAAAGGACATAATTCTTGGTTAAACTACTTAAAATTCTTAGCAGAATACCTCAAATAGTTCTTTACCAATGGAACTTTCATTAACAAAGACAACATTACTAGTGAGATCCTCCTCATGAGCGAGATCCTTCTCATGAGCAAGATCCTCATAAGCGAGATCAAGCTTTTCCTGGCCAACTTTCATCCTAGAGATACTCACCATACCAGTGAGATTCAGCCTAATTTCTAGCAAGATTTTCTTCTAGAGCGAGATCCTCAGCATAAAATTAGCGAGATTTCCTTCATTAGCGAGATCCTCATTCTTCTTATCTCGCTATAGCTCTCCACGGTGAGTTGTGTGCTTGTTCTTCCCAAGCTGCTGTCTGCTTATGCACAGATTCTCTATTACAACTTCAAAAATCCGTAACTCAAAATCCAGACCTCTTTTGAAGGAACTTCCTTCTACAAACTTGTTTAGAATTGAGTAACTTTCTTACCTTAAAATTTCAGCCAAATATTCCTTATAGTTTGGCCTGGAACTTTCAATCTTCACCTTAGGCTCTGATTAATCCGAGATTCTACCTCTTCTGCAAATTCTCCACTTTCGTTCTTCTCCTCTTGTAATCTTTCTCTAGTAATACAACCTCGGAAACTATATTCTCCTAGCTTTCAAATGGCACCACTTTCACTAATTTTTCTCTTGTCAATTGTCGAACCCATGCTTTTGATGTTTTACTTCCTTTTAATCTTCCTGCCGCCTCCCGAGTTCAAAGATTATTTTGCCACGTTACCCCACAGTTAGTGCTTCCAGCCACACCTATAAATAAGCTTACTCATTAAATAAATATTTTTCCTTTCTCCATAATTCCTATAAATACACATAGATTTCCATTGGTTAAATATTTAATATAACATTCCTTTGGTTAACAAGCTTATCTAGGAAACTTAGAGTTCGGGGTTTTCATTCCAAGGCTTGAACGATGTGGCGCCACACACCTTCTCTTGGCCCTAGAGATGTTCACACATAGTTGGACTATGTTGTATTGTTCATTAGAGGAATCAGTAGTACTTAATGAGTGAGATGTAATTACAGGGGCAAAATGGTAATTTGGTCCATCTATACTTGTAAAGGGTCATCGTACTCATGATTGGTTATATCCGATGGACACAGAAATATATCTGTGATAAGAAGAGTTCAGCTATTGGTCTTTAGTAGAATGTCTGATAGTTAATGGATGGTGGATCTCGTGGCTAAAGAGTTTAGTCAGTTATTCACAGACCGTTGGAGTTTAAGCCATAAGTTCATTAGGTCTCCTAGGTAGCTTTGATAAAGTCAAGAACCAGTGTTTGGGTTAATTTGAAATGTTAAATTAACAAGAGAAAGTTCAATTATATATGATATAATTAGACTAGTTAATTATATATAATACAATTGGACTGGTTAATTATATATGATATAATTGGCTGAATGTATGAGATACATTATTTTTTGAGAAGATTAGATATAAATATGATTTATATCAAGTAGAGGAGAAAAGGCTATAGTAGATATGTGATATCAAACTATAAGATAAAAGTATAATATGATTATATTTATTTTTAATTAATTGGTTAATTATATGAAAATTAAGCCAATTTTTCACGTTCGAACGTGCATTAGTGAGGCAGCATCGGTTATTATAACCAATGAATTAAAATGAAAATGGTTTTCATTTTGATAAACGATCGTATATCTTTTCCTAAACGATAAGCATCTTGTTATACAATAACGTCATTTTCCTTCTCACTTGCTTATTGCCTACACGATCTGTTCGTCCTCCTTCCTTTACCAAATTCACCAAAGACCATGCTTTTGGTTCTCACTCCGAGAATACCTGGGGCTCTTTTCTGGTGGTGTCGTCCCCACGGCATTCGTGTTCATGCGGTTGTTCGGGCATTGGTTGATCAGGTAGAGGTTTCCGCTGCGTTGAGTTCAGAAGTTTGAAGAACGTCTTCAACTGATATGGAAACTCTCTCCCTCGTTTATTTTTGTTCAAAGCATGCCTTTCATTGACAGTTTGATTTCATAATTGTGCGTGTGAATGTATATTGTGTATTTCCATCACGGTGAGATTAAAGCGATCCGAACGTGATCATGGAACTCTTCGATAAGAAATCCTTCATTATAGACTATAGAAATGCCTTCCAATTAAGTAAAACAGTAGATGAATCATAATTTACACCATAAACGAGCTAAATAGATTATATCTTCTCAAATATGAGTCAAAGGTTTGTCCTCATTTTGAAAGCTCAACTACATGATTATTAGATAATCAATGCAATGATGAAGTTTAAACTGTCAAGTTACTTACTTGCCAAAATAATTTGACTTTTAATGTAATATTTTAATTGTCGTAATTCAACCATTAAACTGGATAGAAATCAATTAATTTTTTTTTANAGCGATCCGAACGTGATCATGGAACTCTTCGATAAGAAATCCTTCATTATAGACTATAGAAATGCCTTCCAATTAAGTAAAACAGTAGATGAATCATAATTTACACCATAAACGAGCTAAATAGATTATATCTTCTCAAATATGAGTCAAAGGTTTGTCCTCATTTTGAAAGCTCAACTACATGATTATTAGATAATCAATGCAATGATGAAGTTTAAACTGTCAAGTTACTTACTTGCCAAAATAATTTGACTTTTAATGTAATATTTTAATTGTCGTAATTCAACCATTAAACTGGATAGAAATCAATTAATTTTTTTTTAATCTGTCTTTAGATTATTCCAAGTTTGTATTTATAACAAAATTTGACGTCCGCTAAATTTTCATGTTTTATTATATTTACATTTTCTTTGAAAAAAAAATTATATTCATTCAATTATCCTTTTTGGAGTGTCAAATATTTTGAGTTAATATCTAAAAACCTAACATAGCAATTAGTCATTGTTATAAAGATGTACTGAAAAAGATATTTAACGTAACAACTATTGTTGTCATTCTAGTAATTTTGGGACATATGATATAAAAAAAAGTTAAAAATAAATAAATAGAAAAGAAGACACGAAAGAAAAAGAAAAAGAAAACTTTATTTAGTCTTACCATACATGTGGAGTTGGAGAGTCAAACTTTGAACATTTTAATTAAAATTATCTTGCTTTTAATAAGTTGAGCTATATGCTTATATTGAGATGAAAAAGTTGTATCTCCTATTAAATACCTCTTGTGATGATAAATTGTGTACGTCCGTACATGTGTGTTCTAAAAATTAAATAAAATAAAAACGTTAGCGATGTATAAATTCATTTTTGGGAAACTTTGTTTTGAAAATTTATATAATATTCTTCAAGTTGGATAAAATTTCAAACAAATAACTTAAAATTTAAATTTGTAGCAAATGAATGGATCAAATAAAAAGAGCCTTAATAACATATACTATTTCTAGCTATTGCCCTGACTTTCTCATTCTCATTGAAACTAAATTATTCTCGGTTAACAAATATCTAACCAAGTCTATTTAGGGTTCCATTAGCATCAATTGGATTTGCCTAAATGCCATTTGTAGATCAGGGAGGATTCTTTTATTTTGGAATGACTTAAAACATCAGATTTCTGAATACATTCAAGGCACTTACTCCATCTTTTCTAGATTTATTCTGAGTGATGGTTTCTCTTGGTGTTTGACGGCTATTTATGGCCCAACTGAAAGAAAAGATAGAAAAAAAATATTTGGTGAGCTCTTCTCTTTGGAATACTTATGTTTTTTTATCTTGGATTCTTGTGGTGATTACGATGTCATCAAAGATCAAAATGAAACCTCCTCCCCAAATCCAGCCAAACATAGTATGAAAAAATTCGATGCTTTCATTGATAACTTTAGGCTCCTTGACC
>NC_052353.1:44529090-44595690 GCF_009727055.1 Benincasa hispida
CCCCGACAAATGGTTCATATACTTGTCAAACCTTAGGACTAGGCATGTCCTATCAAGAATTGATCTTTCCTTGTATTAACAGAATTGGGAAGATAAATTCCTTCCATATTATACCAAGTTGCTTGCTAGAACTATATTTTACCACTTTCCAATTGCCCTTGAGACTTCAAATCTTACTTTGGACCCTTGTCCTTTTAGGTAAAACAATTATGAGCTAGATAACTTGAGCTTCAAGAATAATATCAACTTTTGGTGGAACAACACGCACCAAATTGGATTCCTAGGATACTCTTTCATTAGGAGATTGAAAAAACTTGCTTATACTGTCAAAAATTACAGCAGAATACAAAAGATTACTAATAAGGCCAAGAAACAAAGATGGATCAAAGAAATAGAAGTTATTGACAGACTTAAAGCTAATCAGAACTTGTCTGATATTGATTATTAAAGAAGATTTTCTCTCAAAGCAGATTTCAACAATGCTATTAACAAAGACAACCTCTATTGGGCTCAAAGATTTAAAAAACAATAGTTTTTAGAGAGAGATGAAAATACTGCCTTTTTCCCCAAGGTTTGCTTGGCCAGGCAAAGAAGAAATTTTATTGTAGAAATCACCAATAAAGATGGAGTTAGCTGCAAAAATAACAACAGTATTGAAAAAGCTTTAATCCATCATTTTAAGGATATCTATGTTGGGAAATATCATATGCATGGTATATTAAAACTCTTGACTGGAATGTGATTTCTCATGAACAAAACCAGAGGCTCATTGCCCACTTCAAAGAACTTAAGGTACACTCTGTGCTCAGTTCTATTACTACTAATAAAGCTCCTAGTCCTGATGAATTTACTATTGAGTTCTACAAAAGTACTGCAACATTTTCAAAGACGATATCATGGGAGTGTTCCCCAACTTTTTCAGGAATTGTGTAGTAAAGAAAAATCTTAATGAAACTTATATTGTTTTAATTGCAAAGAAAGATGAAGCTTTTCTAACCTCTGATTACATGCCTATAAATCTTACCACTTCCTTGTATAAAATCTCGCCAAAGTGTTTGCGAAGAGACTAAAACTCACCTTGCCTACGATTGTGTCTTAAAACCAAATCGCTTTTTTCAAGAATCGCAAAATCACTAATGACACTTTTGTGGCCAAAGTCATCAATTTCTGGAAGTACAAGAAAACCAAAGATTTTATGTTCAAGCTTCACATTGAAAATGATTGTGACAAGATCAACTAGAGGTTCATTAACTTTATGCTCTTGAAAAAAGGCTTTAATCCTAACTGGAGAAAGTGGATCAATAATTTCAATTCAACTATCAGTTATTCTGTGTTGATTAATAGAATACCTAGAGGTCACATTATCGCTAACAAAGGTATCAGACAAAGAGACTTCCTCTCCTCATTTATTTTAATTTTTGTTCTTTTCATGGACTGTCTTCTCTGATCAACTGCTCATGACATCCTTCTTTTCGTTGAGGATAATGATTTTGTTGGATTGTATATCCTAAAACTCACAGTTTGTAAGACTAAACATATTCTATTTGCACTAAAAGAATTATTGAGGTTTATTCAATAAAACTGTTATTGAATATGTATAAATTGCACTTGTAAAAACTAAATCCAATAGACTAAGGTCCATGACTATTACACGAGTACTTGAACTTTATGGGAAGTCATAAGAGTGGATCAAGTTCGAGAAGATAGCCAAAACGATCTATAGTATACGGATAAGGTCAGGTACCTTATTTTAGGGACACTATTGGAAGCAGCCCACTTTGTATTTAGTACAAACGATGTTATCCTAAATCATTCATGTGGAGACATATGAGTGGCGGCATCCTATTCCAAGAGTTTGTGTAAGACCGGATCGAGAAATAAGTCACTCTTACTTTATAACGCTGTTTACTGTTTAAGACTGATTATTTCAAAGCGATGACCTAGGTAACTTGACCTTAATCCCTAGCTAACTATGAACTCCTGTTTATTCGGGATTATCCTTAAATTTGCATCGGTGAGGGTTGGCTCAACAACATCGGCTCAACAAGCCTCCAATTTCAAAGATAAGACAGGGTAGATAGTTGGGGACATAGGGTGCAAGATGGAATTCACTCCTACTCGGTTTTAGGGATAGTAGAGAGGTTATTCCCTTATGTACTGACTCTAGGTCTTGAACAAGGGGTCCCACCCTCTCATTGGCTCGAGAGGGACTCGATTTGGTGATTGAATCACAAACCAATTATTCATTAGAGGACCAGTGGGACTTAAGAAATAATATGCAATCTCGGGCTAAAACAACTTTTGACCTAGTCAAGATTACGAACAACTTGTGAAAGATCGACTTACTCATTATAGTTATATCGAAGTGGACAGAAATATATCTACAATGAGAGGAGTACATCTATTGGGCTTTAGTGGAGTAACCTGGTAATTAATGATTTTTGTTAATTATGTTAAAGAGTTTAACAAATTAATCTCGGATCGTTGGAGCCTATGATCTATTAGTCTATTAGGTCCCCCTACTTGCTCACAAACGGACTAAACCTTATAATAGCGTACAGAAAGAGTTTGAAATAAACCTTATAATAGTGTAATGAGAGAATTTGAAATATTCAAAATTGAATTAAGGGAATTAGTAATTATATACAATATAACTATACATTTAATTATCAAGTTAAACAAATTAGAGAATTAGAAAATATTTAAATTTGATTTAAATGACATGAATAAGGATTTATGATTGTGTAATTGGTATTTTAATAATTTAATAATTTAATATTGGATATTAAATTATTTTAATTAATTAAATTGACTAACCATTTCGTGGTCTGATCTTATACAAGCTCTTTATATAGGATACTACCACGCACATATCTCCACATGAATGATCAATATCATATCATTTGTGGCACTTTACAACACTTGTAACATCTAAAAAGCGGGGTTGTATCCGTAGTGTTACTAGGATAAGGTACCCAACCTTATCTATCTACTATAAACCATTTAGGCCATTATTTAAACAAGATCTACATGTATGTCTCTACATCTTTGTTTAAATTACATAGAATAACCTAGGATCTTAGTTTATTGGATTGAGTATCATGCTCTGATGGATAGATGGACAATCAGATGTGGGACAGGGACAGCCGGATGGACGTTGGATGGAGGCTGTCTACGTTGCATAGTTTAGCTTTAGAGAGGATGAGATTGGATGGGATTGGGGCTACCAAATAACAAAAAGAATAAATAATAAATAAAAAGGAAATGATAGATTAGGGTTTTTAGGTTTGGGCTTGAGAGTTTTGCTTGAAGTTATGGCCTATGGGTAGTTTAGAGGAGTTGAGCTACAATACTAATTATATTATATATTATAAATATATAATTAAAAAAATATAAAATTATTTAATCGGGGCGAAGATATCGTCCCAGACGGAGATCCAAATTCATACCCCAATTCCCCATCCCACGGTCAAATTGAGGGATCCCTGACCTGCATGCAGGGACCCCACGGATTTTCTTGCCAACCCTACTAAAAATCAAATAGTCTTACTTTTGTCAAGGAAAATTATTTTAAATGACAAAATTGCAAAAAATACTTTTAAGTATAACAAAATAATCACTGTCTACCACCAATATACAATGATATTTTATTATATTTGTAAATAAGTTAGATTCATTTTACCATATTTGAAAACAACTGTTTATTAAAGATACGTTCTAGTTGAGATGTTTTAATTTTTGTCTACTATAGACTCAAATTTTCCAAAACCAAGCTCATTTACATATAAGTATTCATTTGACCCACAGCTAATGGCCAAAACCCTTTGTTTTTGTTTGTTTCTTTTCTTCTTTTTTTTTTTTTTTTTTTCTTTTCTGAAAAGATATATCTTTGTTTAGCTTTACATAAGAACAAAAGGAGATGGAATAAAGCACACACCAAGAAATAGAAGTGTACTAGATGCCCTCAAACTTAAGCTATCTCAAGGTCCAACAATAACTTTTGAGTCATTTTCCTTTTTCTATTTCTCTTTTTTTTAAAGAAAAACAAAAACTTCAAGGTTGTTTAGTGTGTGATTAATTGGGTTTTATACTATAAATCTAGGTTGATTTCAAATATAAAAAAAATTGAATCAAAATATTTACAAAGTATGATAAAATTTCAAAAATCAATCAATGATAGACGCAGATATTTCTATTAACATCTATTAGTGATATTAATAGGCACTGAAAAAAGTCTATCAGTATCTATCAATATTTATCATTGATAGATTTTAAATTTTTACTATATTTTAAAAATATCTTTACTAGTTTTGACAATCCTCCCCAAAGATTTTTACATTGCCTCTTAAGAGATTTGAAGATGGGCATATTGATTTAAGAAACAATAGTTGATTTTTATTTTTTAATGGTTCATATATAAAACCATCTACCCCACTATGATTTTTTTTTTCTAACAAGAATCTAAATTTACATTCTTACAAGTTCTATTACTTAGACTTTGTTTGTTTTAATTTCTCTTTAATGTTTTCAATGATGCCTTTAAATTCTTAATTAAAATTAAGCAAAAAAAAAAAAAAACACATTATTGTAAAATATAGTACTTATTAATTATTCACAAATTTGGGGAAAGTACGTTAAAAAGTTCATCATATCGAAAACTTAATTATTTCCAAAGTCAAAGTGAGCATAGTTCAACTTAATATACGTCAGTGAATTCAAGAGAATTATAGTTCGAATCTTTTCATCTCAACTATGCAAAAAATAATAAAATTATAATCAAACATATTGTTGATTGTACACTTTTTATTGAGAGAAAGTTGATTTTAAAGATAAAATTTTACAGTAAAATATTTATGTATCCACCTAGGCCAAGTGAGCTAGCCATTTGTGTTTGATGAGAGATTGAAAGATGGAGTGGCAATCATAGGCAATTTCTTCATTGAAGCTTTAGATACTTAAGCAGCCTAGCCAAAAAAGCAAAAATGCAAAGTGAAGAACACATCAAATCAAAATAATTCATCCCCAATTTTAGTTTATTCAAGAAAATTTCAAGGTTGAAAAAAAATTATTCATTTTTCTATTATGATATTTGACTAAGCAAAGTCAAATGTAATTTCATTAAAATGAACCCTATAACTAAAGGAGTGAGGAGAAAAAGAACTTAAAAGAGTGATAGTTAAAACACCAATCAAAGTTGGAAATCATGTGTCGGAACAAAAGGTCTTGTGTTTTAAATCATTATTAATGTCATTTTCTATCTGTCTGCTTTCTATCTAATATTTTATTGATATAATTAAATTTATGGATTATTTTCAAATATAGAAAATTATTAAAAAATATTTTTAAATATAGAAAAAATTCATTGTCTATCATGAATAGACAGTTACATTTTGTTATATCAAAAATATTTTCAATAGTTTTGTCATGTAAAATAATTACCCTAAATTTATTCTTAATGATCACTAACTTTTGGGTTTAGTTGTATTTAAAAACAATCCAAGATAGTTATTACTCTTTATTTGTTAAGTTTTTTTTTTTTTTTTCCTTTTTGTAATTTTAGAATTGAAAGTAGATTTGAACCTTTCTTGGAGAAGTTGGTGATATTATTTTTGGGCATATTGATTTATTCCATCAAGTTGTATACACATTTGTTTTTATTGTTAATTTGGTTGGATGGCTCTAACATTTTCCTATCATAAATTAAATGTTTTTGGTGGGTTTTTCCCCATAAGTTTAAGCATTTTGTTGGATTATATATTTTGTAATTTTTTGTTGTTTTTAAGTAGGATTATTGTTGCTCTTTTAATTTTTTGTTTTTTTTTATTATTAGTTTTAGATTATTCAAGTTAAATTGTATAATTTTGTTGGATAAAAGTTATAGAAAAAGAAGAGAGACATTATGTTAATTTTGCACTTGAATTCTTGAATAAATTTTACCTAAACTTTAATTATCTAATTAAATCTTAGACTTAAATAGTTACTACCTACTCAAAATTAACTAGCTAATTAGATTGTAGCCACCAAACAAGCCAATAAATTACTATACACTCAACTAACAAAATATTCAAAGTCTCACAAATATTCACCAACCACATAAAAATTCTAAAACTTATCACAAAACTAAAGCACATAATAATCACCTAAAACCTGGTATAAAAAAAAATCTCCAAAAATAGAAAATATACATATATATGTATATATAAACATATCATCAGCTACAATAATTTGAAATATTCTTAATTCCTTTTCTTAAAAACTATGGTTAAGATTAAGATTTTAAAACTAAATATTATGCCAACCAACATTATTATAGAGTAATTAAGTAATTTATTTTTGACAAAAGATAAGTTCAAATCTCTTATTTTAACAAGTTGGACTAAAAAAATATTTTATTATAATAGATCGACGTAGAAAATTATTGAAAGAGACTCCCACGATGTTGAAATAATTTAAAGAGAATTCATAAAAAGATATTTCGTAGTAAATCACGTATAAATTTTGAATAAAAAAAGATTAGTTCAAATTATTTCCTATATATCTTTCATCATCTTCACTAACCTCAGCTCTTCATCTCTATTGCCTCCGCCTCTATAATTGGGAATAGGAACACGACCGGACTCGATTCGCCGGAGATCTTCCAAGAGTACCTCATAGTGTCGTTTAACTTCGTCAGTTGACTTCCCGCCGACTGCCATGGCGATATTATGCCATCTCTCCGGCGTCTCTTTGTCGTACAACGCCAATGCCTTCTCAAAGAGCTTGTTTTGCTTTGCCGTCCATGTCGTCTCCGGTCGCTGCTGCTTCAAAGAGCTCGAAGCCATTGGCAAGAGGAAGAAGAACAATTTTTGGAGAGGGGATTTTGGGTTTTTTTTTTTTGGTTTGAGATGCAATGGAGAAATTAGAGAGATTTATATATGTAATATTATTGGAAGCAAGTTGGAAGAAATGTGTGTGTCGGCGAAAGGAGAAAGTGAGAGGGAGATGAGTGTGATTGGTTTCCCTTTCAGCCACAAGTGTGGAGGAGAGTATGAAGATATAAAGTGAAGAATCTATGTTAAAGGTGAAAAGGGTGTTTGATTTTTCTTCTTAAACTTTCTTTTTCTTTTTATATATAGGTTTGGTTCACTAAGGTCCTAAATAATAATTATTTGAGTTTTTTTTTAAAGAAAAAGAGTATATAACATGCATCTCATGTCGCATCTATCTCTATTCATCTCGTTTAGCTATATAAGAAGAAAGTATATATAAGAAAAAGAGTGTAGCACGTACCGAATGCATCCAAGTATTTTACTTTGAAAAAATTGTACTTTTTTTTTCTCACGAGTTATTTCCAGTGATTTTATTTTTTTTTAAGAAACATTTGAAATTATATGTGTATATATATTTAAAAATTGTATTTTTTTTTTTAATTTTTGAAACTCGGATTGGAATTTGATATCAATCTTATGAGTGAAAGTGATGTTTATATATGTTTAATTTTTACAATCCAAAGACTAAAAATAAAGGCACCGTTTGGTAATCATTTTGTTTTTTGTTTTTGTTTTCAAAAATTAAGACTATGGACATTACTTTCACTTCCAAATTTCTTCTTTTATTCTCTACTTTTCATCAATGGTTTAAAAAACCAACGCAAATTTTGAGAATTAAAAAAAGTAGCCGTCAAAAGGTTGTTTTTGGAATTTAGAATTTGGCTAAGAATTCGACCATTGTACTTAAGAAAGATGCAAATCATTGTAAGAAATGTTGATGAAATAGACAATTTTTTTAAAAAAAAATGAAAAACCAAATAGTTACCAAACGAGGCCGAAATTGTTCTCAAAGGGAGGCCTTAAGGGTTTCGTTCACAAAAAATACACATTGAAACTCTTTTGATAATTTTTTTTTAAAAATACACAATACACACCGAAAGTGTTTCAAAAGCTATTTTGAACGATTGTTAAACACTTCAAGTTTTTCTAAAATGATATATTTTCAAAATTAAACACCCGAAAAATTTAAGCAAACACACCCTAGTATTTTCTTCAACAAATTTATGTGGTTCCTTGAAGTTTGTGTCAATACATAGATTATTCTACCCTTAAATAGTGTTTACGTTTCTTAAACTTACTATTTCGTATTTAAATGAAAATATGCATTAAACATTTCAAAGTTTTGTTTGTCATTGATTTATTCAAAATTTATAAAAAAATTGATGGTCGTCCTAATAAACCTAAAACTAAATATTTAAAATCTTATTGAATACAAAATAAAAATTTTATATATAATATATCACTAATTTTAAAATAATAACCCATGTGTCAATGATTTATTAAATAAATACTTTTAAAGTTAAGATATTAGATGTAAAATTAAGGGCCTATATGACTTTTTTTTTTTTTCCTAATTTCAAAGACTTATTATACAAACATAAAAATTTAGAGACTAAAATTGTAATTTAATTAAATTATATTTAGTCATTGTAACAAGAAATGTCATATTTAAATTTCCTACATCAACCTTTGTTACTGTAGATCTCATGACTCATTAACAATAATTTTAGGGATCTTTTTAAATATGAAAAAATATTTAAAAATATTTAAACTTTATGGCAAAAAAACTTTTGAAACTTTTTGCTATAAAATGTAAATATTTTTGGGATTTTTCTATTTATAAGAATTTCTCATAATTTTATGATTTATTAATTTCTTATATTGTAATGTCTATGACTAAACAATTTCTAGACTAAACAAATTGACTTCTTGCCTCAAACATCTCTCGGACTTTTTGTTCGTCAACTTCGTAAGTTGGTCTAAATAATTTAGTTTCAATAGTAAACACTATTAAAGTTTAAATATTTATCGAGTAACTCTATTTTTTCTTCTTTTTCTAATTTTTACATTTATCGATAAATTTATCTTTTCCTCCGTCTCTAATTTTTCACATTTATCGAATAATTCCATTTTTTCTTTAATTTTTGTGTTTATCGAATAACTCAATCTTATAACTCTATCATAAATTTACTCATCATAACATATTAACTTGAGAATTATTAATTTCAGTCAATGGGTCAAATGCAGAAAAATTATTATTTGAAGAATTATTATTATTATTTACTTATCTTTTGTCATTGCAAGAAAAATTATTATTATTATGAATTGAAGTGGATAATGTTTGCCCGATTAAATGCCTGGAATGGAATCTATCAGCTAAGAATTGGCTGAGTTTCATTTATGAATGTGTCAGAAAACTTGGTGGACTTCATTTTTTGTGGCACGAATTTCCAAATGGATTCTCTCGATGATGTAATCCACTTAATCCATGATGTTCATTCCTTTTTTAAGTTTTATTTTGGGAGGTTTTTCTTTTTCCCATTTGATTTTTCTTAAAGAAAAAAGAAAATTGTTATTACGGTGTTTGAAGTTTAGTAAAACTTTCCAAAGCATCTCGAGTAGTGAATTGTTAATGTTAAAATTTAGACAATAAAAATATATTGAACTTTTACGTAACATCAATAGTAAATTTGTTAAAGAAAAAAGAAGAACATGCTTGTAAAACAAAAAACTTGTATATCGATATGTTTCTTATGACACATATTTTGATACTTCCGAAGAGTGAAAATAAAAAACAAAAAACAAAGAATAAATATTAATTGCTAAATATATATGGTTTTTATTTTAAAAAACAGAAAAACAAAATATCAAAAACTGAAATTGTTATTAAATAGGCTTATTAAGGTTATTTTACAAAATGTTAACTCCCTCCCAAAAAAGAAAAAATAATAAAAGAAATTTTAACAATAAAATAAAAGTCAAATTTTAATTTAAAAAATTCAAAACTATTGAAATGAAATTGAAAGTCAGACAAATTCTGTAGGACTAAAACATGCAATTCAATGCTTTTAGGAAATGTATGCCTTGATCTCAAAATATGAAATAGATTTCCTTTTTTTAGTTCATATAAAAAGAACACACACACAAATAACAAAACATAGAGAATTAAGTATCATATTTAACTTGGATTAGAAAAAAAATATTTTAATATACTTCCAAATTAAAATGTATCAAAAATATAATTTCATAAGGGACAAAACAAAATGAGATCTCTCACATGCCTATCTCTATTTTGATGTATAAACAATGTCTCTATTCTAAAAGGTAGTTCTGAAGTTGTCATCCTCTTCAAATCCTATTTATTTTCTTCAAAAATAAATTCTTTTGAATTATATACAAGTTGCTATTAGTTGAGGAAGAGAGAAGATTTTATTTATTTGGCTAGTATGTTTCATCTGTTTAAGTATGGAATATAATTAAATTTATTAAATCGCCACTAAATTAAAAAATTTATGCAAATAACGTAATTAGATAAATGTAAATTTTATCTTCATGTATCTTATAAACATTGTGATGATCCCCATCTTTAGATTTACCATATTTGAGTGGATTTTTTTTTTTTTTTAATGAAATCTGTTTGAGCTTCATAAATTCTTATATTATTGAGTTGTATGTCTTAAAACTCGTAGTTTATCATGTTAAACATATTCTATTATCAATAAATATGTTATTGACGTTTATTCAATAAAGCTATTGTTGAATATGTAAATTGCACTTGTAAAGTCTAAATCCAATAAACTAAAGATTCATGGCTATTATATGAATACATGAACTTTACGTGAAGACATAAGAGTGGATCAAGTTTAGTAAATAGCCAAAATGGTCTATAATATATAAATAAGGCAGTGTACCCTATTCTGGTAAGACTATCGGATGTGACTCACTCTGTAGTTGTTACAATTTGTTGTAAAGTGCTATAAACGAAGTGATCCTGATTCGTTCATATATTGACATGAGGAGTAGGGGTGTCCTATGCAATGATTTTGCATAAGATTGAACCAAGAATTAAATCACTTTTACTTTATAACATTGTTTATTGTTTAAGACTGACTATTTCAAAGTGATGACCAAGGTAACTTGACCTTAATCCTGAATTAACTATGAACACCTGTTTATTCAGGATTATCCTTAGATTTTCATAGATGAGGGTTGGCTCAATAGCGCTGGGTCAATAGACCTCCCATTTCAAGGGTAACACCGAGTAGATAGCTGGAGACATAAGGTGCAAGACAGAATTCACTCATACTAACTTTTAAGTATAGTAGAGATGTTGTTCCCTTAAGTGCTGACTTCAGGTCTTGAACAAGGGGTTCCACCCTCTCATTGGCCCGAGAGGGACTCGGTTTAGTGATTGGATCACAAACCAATTGTTCAATAGCGGATCGGTGGGACTTAAGGAGCAAGATGTAATCTCGGGGGTAAAACAACTTTTTACCAATCATTATTACGAACAACTTATGAATGGTTGACTTACTTATCATGTTTATATGAAATGGACACATAATATATCTATAGTGAGGGAAGTGCAACTACAGGCTATAGCGGACAGTCCTGTTAGTTAACGAATGTTGATTAACTAGGTTAAAGAGTTTGATCGGTTAGTCTCGAATTGTTGGAGCCCATGATCTGTAGGTCCATCAAGTCTCCTTGCTAGCTCACTATGGACAAAATTGAAGAACTAGGTGAAGTAAGAATTTAAAATATTCAAAATTGGGCATTAGGAAAAATTGTATTTTATATGAGATATAATTTACAATTAAATCATTAATTTATTAATTTTTTTTAAAGTATTTTTAAACATTAGCATGAAAGTGTTTTGTTTAAAAACTTGATTAATATGATTAATCAAAGTTAGGTGTCAAAAATAATTTAATATATGATATTAAATTTATTTTTAAATATTTTCTAAGTTATGATTAATCAAAGTTAGTTGTCATAAAAGATTGATTTATTATTTTTTTAAATTAGTTAGTGAAAAAATCCAATTGTTGAATTTTCCCACTAACTAAGTGGACTTTGAAGTGGCACTTCCAAATCTTGACACCTAAAGATTACATGCTAGTGAATTTTGAGGTGGAAGACATGCAAAATAGGATGTTGCATGTAATTTGTCTTTAAATAGTTTGGTTTCTGAAATTTAGAAAAACTAATGCTTCTTTGACTTTTCACTTGACTTTTCCACCAAAATCACTTTACTCTCCACTTTTCTAGAGTGAAATTCCCTTGTCTTCATTAACAAAATGGTCCCACCACCGTTTTCTTCAACCAAAGAATAGCGAGGATTTACCATTGGCGGTGTCGATCGAGCTCGAGAGAGGAAGATTGCGGTGGATTCTACAAAGGTTGAAATTTCAAACCCTTTATGCATGCTTATTCTTGTTTTTTATATAATTAAAACATTATTGATACTTGCTTCCATTGTGTATGTTGTACTTTATGTTCCATCAATTGGTATCAGAGTATGCTTATAACATTCTATTGCATATTGGTTGGTATTTTTTCATTTATTGATTCCATTGTAGGCTAAAGTGGATATATTACGGTTTTGGCATTAGTTTTCTTTTAATTTCTTGTTGAAATTTGTAATTGCTCACATGTTTTTGAGCATTAATGTGTGGTAAAGGGCCTGTAAATTTGCTAGAGTCATTAGAGTCATTATTAGGCTGTAATTGATCAGTTTTGGCTAAGAGGACGACTTCAATTTGGAGAAGAAATTAGTGCAGACCCGTTTACTAGCTCCCAAAGCCGAAATTGTTGTAAATGTATTGAACAAACTCATTGTTTATTTAATAAAATATATGCTATTTTATTCAAACTCATTATCTATTTAATAAAATATATGATACTTTATTCATATTTTAGTTGCATTAACTACAAATCAATAAACTAACATCCAAGGTTATCTTGTAACTTAAACATGTATGTAGCATATGGATGACGGTTTGTAGTAGATGGATAAGATTGAGTACCTTATCCTAGTGACACTACGAGTATGGCCTGTTTTGTAGGTGTTACAATTGTTGTAAGGTGCTATAAATGATCAGATCTTGATCATTCATGTATAGACATGTCAGCGGGGATATTTTATGCAAAGAAGTTTGTATAAGACCAGACCACGAAATGTTTAGTCTCATTATATAATACTGTTCATAATAGAGACTTACATTTCACTAGGAGGACCATTGGTAACATGACCTGAATCCTGAATGAGTTGTGAACTCCTGCCTATGAGGACGGTCCTTTGATTTGTATGGATGAAAGTGGCCAGACCACCGACTCAACAAACCTACCATTTTGGGGATTCGTCTAATTGGGGAGCTGGGAACACAACTACACAAGAAAAAATTCACTCCTTCCCCGAGGTTGGGGTATGTAGATAAATTACTCCCTTAAGGGCTGATTCTGGGGCTTAAGGGTAAGATGAACAAAAGATCTTTTACTAGAAAAGGTTTTAGGGCCAAAGAACCATTAGAGTTGGTACATTCAGACCTTTGTGGTCCGATGAATGTTAAAGCAAGTTGAGGGTATGGATATTTCATTAGCTTCATCGACGATTATTCTAGGTATGACTACATTTACCTAACTCATCATAAAATCAATATACTTGAAAAGTTCAAGGAATATAAGGCAGAAGTTGAGAACGAATTAGGTAAAAAGATTAAAACACTTCGATCAGATCGAGGTGGTGAGTATATGGACTTAAAATTCCAGGACTATTTGATAGAATATGGAATTTAGTCATAACTCACAGCACTTGGCACACCTCAACAAAATGGTGTTGTAGAAAGGAGAAATAGAACCCTGTTGGACATGGTTCGTTCTATGATGAGTTATGCTCAGTTGCCAAATTCTTTTCTAGGTCACGCAGTAGAAATTGCGGTGGTGTTCTTCTTTATTGGAGAAGTTCAAGATCGTTGATAACGGTGGAAGAGGAAATCTAGAAGAATCCACAAAAGTGAGTTTTGATTTCTTCTCTTCTTCCTCTTTTCTGGCATTTTTATAGTTTTGTTTGAATGCTTATCATACAAATGGTTGTTTTATTTTACTATTTTTGTTTCCATAAAAATTGAATGTCTAAACACAAGGCATTCACACGTTTTCGCGGGAATTCAATTCCTTCAAAGTCAAGCTTCAATTACACATAATAGGCTCAAGAATCAAATTTTTATCATAAATATGTCAAAAACTAATCTTTAATATCACATACCCATGACTCGAAATGATCTAAATGGAGGTTTAGCACTTAAAAATTACCAAAAAAGGACTTGGGTCTTTGCTAAAATGTGTTTGAAGAAATTTAAAATAAATCTTAATCTATAAACAAGAGCTTCCATGGAATAAATGCACAACCTATTGTTTTACCTATTTTGCAACTCATTTATGTAATAAAACTATCTTCTTCCATGGACCTGTTACTTATTTATGTAGTAAAACTATCTTCTTCCATGGACATGTTACTCCTTTATGTAATAAAACTATCTTCTTCCATGGACATGTTATCAAAAAAGCTTTGGGAAACCCATCTAAACAAATATCTCAATGGAGAGGCCATATTTTTTGCTCAAACAAAAAGTATCCTAGTGTTGGATTGAGTCAACCAAATTAGAGGAAACCTTATGTTAGAGCTGATATTGATAATAAAATTTAACAAGTCCTCAATACAATTAAATAAAGTTTCTTAATCTATCTAATCAAAAAACTACCTCAATCTATCTATTTGTAATTGGTCTATAATTCCATCTGTACTCTGATAGAACGAACACATGCACAGCGGAAAAAAAACGGATCTAAAGTTCTCTAATTAGGTTAATTAAAAAGATAAGCATGCAATTGAAACAAATAAAATAGGGAAAAGAATACAACCTTTATAGACTTATAATCTTCCCCAAAGTCTTGTGTTCTGTAGTTTGTAAACAGTATGTACGAACACTTGTGTTTTAATATATGATATTTACTTCACATCTTATATTTTCCTCGGTTAATTGTTTTATCTGCTTTACTACAAACCAATAAACATAAAATCCCTGGTTATCTGGATGTGACTCAAGCATGTATGTGGTGACATACAAGTGGATCATGTCTTGAGTAATAACCAAAATGGTCTGTAATATATGGATAAAAGAGGAAAACCTTATCCTGGTAACGTTACGGACGCAGCCCCTTTGGGGAATGGTCACAAGTGTTGTGACTTAACATAGATGGTCTGATCCTGATCATTCATGTTGGGAACATGCGAGCGAAGGCGTTCTATACAAAGAGTTTGTATAAGACCTGATCACGATGTGTTAATGTCTTGTTATATAACACCATTCATGACAAAGATTTCACTTCACTAGGATGACCATAGGTAACATGACCTCAATCCTGCGTGAGTTGGGAACTCCTGTCATTGAGGGTGGTCCTTTGATTTGTATGGGTGCGAGTGGCCAGGTCGCCGATTTAAACCTACCATTTTGGGGATTCGTCTGATTTGGAAGCTGGGAACTCCGCTACACAAGATAGAATTCACTCCTTTCTCAAAGTAGGGGTAAGTAGATAGATAGCTCCCTTAAGGGCTGATTTCGGGGCTTGAACAATGTGGTGCCACACATCTTCTTTTGGCCCGAGAGGTGTTCACACATAGTTGGACTATGTTGTATTGTTCATTAGAGGAATCAGTGGTACTTAAGGAGTGAGATGTAACTACAGGGGCGAAACGGTAAATTGGCCTAGCTTTACTTACGAGCATCTGTGAAAGGTTATCGTACTCATGATTGGTTATATTCGATGGTCTTTAGTGGAATATCTGACAGTTAACGGATGGTGGATCTCATGGCTAAAGAGTTTAGTAAGCTATTCACGTACCGTTGGAGCTTTGAGCCACAGGTCCATTATGTCCCCTGGTAGCTTGGATAAAGTCGGGAAACAATATTTGGGTTAATTTGAAATGTTCAAATTGACAAGAGGAAGTTCGATTATATATGATATAATTGGACTAGTTAATTATATATGATATAATTGGCAAATGTATGAGATACATTATTATGGAGGAAATTAGATATAAATATGATTTATATCAAGTAAAGAAGAAAATACTATAGTAGATATGTGATATCAAACTATAGGATATAAATATAATATGATTATATTTATTAATTAATTAATTGATTAATTATATGATAATTAATCCTTTTTCCACGTTCGGACGTGGGTTAGTGGGTAGCATCGGTTATGGTAACCGATGAGTTAAAAATGAAAAATGTTTTCATTTTGGATGGTGTAATCAATATTCATTTTTTCGCCCAAAAGATTTCGTGAAACGATCGCCCGAGAGCCTATACAATAGTTGCTTCTTGATGAGGGAAAATTAGATGTCAATTACTCGACAACTAAAAATCCATGGATGCAATATGCGATGCAAGTTCTTGAAGTATGCGTTGATTGTCATGCGTCGATGGTCATGCATTGGAATGACTATACGTTAACAAATGTAAGCGATAACCATGCGTCCTGTCACAAGTTTTCTTGCACTCACGCCTTGTATAACCTGAACGCAAGTTTCTTAGGTGATCTGAGGTCAAACTCAGGGACTTGTAGCTTGATGAATGCGATAATGTGCATGCGGCGGTTGAATAAAAGAATGGATGGGAGGTTTCTAAGCTAACACTACTCCTATTCCTAGCTAACAGATAACGCAATGAGAATATGAAAGAGAGGTAGATACATGACAACTCATGACATGAAACAAATGAATGGGAAAATAGATCAAATGTAGAGATGATTTCATCACAACCCTTAAGAGTGACCACAAGGGCAACCTTAGACAATGCAAGCCATGCGATCATGCTACACACACTAAAAGCCTAAATCTAGGACGTATGCGGTGTTGAGATGACCGTATACAACCACCATATCTTACTTCCTGGACGCATACAATATCCTATCCGTAGGGTGCATACGCTATGTGATAGCAGACGGAGCTTATTTCTAAGTTCCTCATTCTTGCTTATGCGTTCCAATCCGCTCTCCCGAGTCTTAGATTTGGATTTTAGACTACCCTTCCAAGTATGCCTAAATGATGAATGATGCGCTCATAAGTCAAGGTAACCATATGAACTTGGCTGATGTAAGATTATTCCTATCCCTAGTGAATACTTGCTTTCATTGCTTAATGCGACCAACCATTAACCCTCTCGGGCAGTTAGTTGTTGTTGACTCTACTCATGGACAAGCATGCTACAGCTTCATACTAAGCAAATAAGGTTTTCTCACACACTCACGCAACACACACCTTCCGGTGGGTTGCTACATGCTTCATATCCCTAATCCACATGACTAAGTATGTGATACTCTAGAAATCTCACTAAGTGATGCAATGAAGTTAAAGATACTAAGTAAAAAAGATGGAGATGGAGTCGAAGGAAACACAAAAATGCATTGAACATATAATGTATTAATTCCTTAATCACAAAATATAATACAATACAATATAAGAAAAGAAGAGAAAATGAAATGACCAGCTAGAAGCAAAGACTTGCTTTCGTGCATCAAAGCTGCCAGTGGTGCCATTGATGGGCGGTGAAGCTGACTCCTGTCTCTTATACACATCTAGATGTGTATAAGAGACAGCTCCCATGCGATGAATGCATGCGGCTGATTATCGCAACACCCATGCATTGATTGAACGCATTTGCCTTTTCGATGGAGAGTTTCTCCGCATGCGGTCGTCTATGTGATGGTCCAGCTTCCACGTTTGCATCCACTTCATGCGTTAGCGACAAAAATAGAACATTGAATGCATAATAACACATAATAATGGGTTAGTCGAGATTCATCATGCAGAACGACGCAAGCTCATTTTCTCTTGAATTCTTAACACAATTGTCGCATATTTTGCTTAACAGCCCTCGTAATTCTAAATAAAAGGCCTAGGATGACATGTATTTCTACATGTCATCACTTCTCCACCTAAACGATCGTCCACCTCGCGATTTAACTAAACGATCGTACACCTTTTCCTAAACGATCGTTCAATATTTACTACATGTTCGTGTAGCTCTTCTATGCTATAAGCACTTCTACTATACGATAGCATCATTTTCTCTCCCACTTGCTTATCATTTACATGACTCGTTTTTTCTCCATCCTCTACCAAATTCACCAAAGCCCACCCTTTCGGTTTTCACTCCGAGAATACCTGGGGCTCATTAGTGGTGGTGTCATCCCTGTTGTGGCGTTCGTGTTTGCGTTGATCGTGCTGCTGTAGCGACATTCCCGTCGAGTGTTGGTAGATCTTTTGGAGGATTTCCGCAGCGTTGGAGTTCTGAAGTTTGAAGATAGTCTTCAACTGATATAAAACTCTTTCCTTATGATTTTGTTTGTTCTGAGCATGCTGTTAATTAAGTTTTGATTGCATAACTATATGTGTTGAATGTATAATGTTATATTTCGATCACAAGGAGATTGGAGCGATCCGAACGCGCTCATGTTAGATATAAGATTCTTCAATTGGTATCAGATCCAAATACCACTCAAAGTGTTTGGGAGGCATATGAGCGATGGACAAGGGTGAATGAGAAGGCCCGAGCCTACATCTTAGCAAGTCTTTCTGAAGTCTTGGCCAAGAAACATGAGCCTATGGTCTTAGCACGTGAGATCATGGAGTCCCTGCAGGGGATGTTTGGACAACTGTCTGAATAGCTTATGCATGAGGATCTTAAAAACATATTCAACTCCAAAATGGAAGAAGGCACCTCTGTTCATGAACATGTGTTAAACATGATGGTCCACTTCAATGTGGCGGAGTTGAATGGGTCTACCATCGATGAGGGCAGCCAGGTTAGCATAATCCTGCATTCTTCGCCGGAGAGCTTCCTACACTTTGTTAGCAATGTGATTCTTAACAAAGTGAAATATAACCTTACAACTCTCTTCAATGCGTTGCAGACATACCAATGTTTACTTAAAAGTAAGAAGAGGTAGAAGGGTGAGGCAAATATTGCTTCGTCCTCCAAGATGTTCCATAAAGGTTCGACCTCAGGAACGAAGTTTGCACCTTCTGCTTCTAACTCTGACAAGGGGAAGAAGAAGAAGGGTGGTAAGGGAAAAGGGAAGGCACCTGCTAACCCACCACCTGTCGCACCAAATAGGCATCCACAAGTTGCTAAGGGATAGTGTTTCCATTGCAACCATGATGGACACTGGAAGAGGAATTGTCCTCGGTATCTGGAAGAGAAGAAAGTAGCCAAGGCTAAGGCCAAGACAGATAAAGGTAAATGTGATTTACTTGGGCTTGAAACTTGTTTAGTGGAGAATGATGATTCTTCCTGGATAATTGATTTAGGCGTCACTAATCATGTTTGTTCTTCTTTTCAGGGGATTAGATCTTGGCGACAGTTGAACGCTGGTGAGATGACGATGCGAGTAGGCACCGGGCACGTCGCCTCAGCTGTGGCAGTGGGAGGACTCCAATTAGCTTTACAGAATAGGTTTCTTGTTTTACATAATGTATATATTGTTCCTGAACTAAAGAGGAACCTTATTTCTGTAAAGTGTTTACTGCAATGTAAATATACTATCTTGTTTAATGTGCATAAAGCGTTTATTCATAAAGATGATGTTTTTATTTGGACAGAAAATCTGGAATCGAATTTAAATGTGCTAAGGCCGTTAGCCATTAATTCCCTCCATGATACTAAAATGTTCAGAACTTCCGTAACTCAATTAAAACGTTGACGAATTTATCCAAAAGAAAATGCCCAACTTTGGCATCTACATTTAGGGCACATCAATCTTAATAGGATTGAGAGATTGGTAAAGAATGGGCTTCTTAGTGAGTTAGAAGAAAATTCTTTACCTATGTACGAATCTTGCCTTGAGGGTAAGATGACTAAACGACATTTTACTGGAAAAGGTTATACTCTTGAGTTAGTACATTCTCACCTTTGTGATCTTATGAATGTGCGAGCCCGAGGTGGCTATGAATATCTTATTAGTTTTACTGATGATTACTCTAGGTATGTTTATCTTATGCAACAGAAGTCTGAATCCTTTGAAAAGTTTAAAGAGTTCAAGGCTGAAGTTAAAAATGCATTAGATAGACGGATTAAAACACTTCAATCGGATCGAGATGGAGGGTTTTTAGACTTGGCATTCCAGGACTATTTGATAGAACATGGAATCGTTTCCCAAATCTCAGCGCCGAGTACACCTCAGCAGAATGGTGTAGTGGAGAGGAGAAATAGGACCTTGTTAGACATAGTTCGCTCGATGATGAGTTATGCTTCCTTACCAGACTCGTTTTGGGGTTTTACGGTGGAGACTGCAGTTTACATACTCAACTGTGTTCCTTCCAAGAGTGTTGCAAGAACACCTCTGGAGTTGTAGAACGGGCGTAAAGCTTGTTTACGTCACTTCTGCATTTGGCATTTCCCTGCACATGTGCTTAAGGCTAATCCCAAGAAGTTGGAACCACGGTCGAGGTTATGCCCTTTTGTAGGCTACCCCAAAGGTACACGAGGGGTTATTTTTATGATCTGACAGAAAATAGAGTGTTTGTTTCAACAAACACTACTTTCCTGGAGGAGGATCATATAAGGGAGAACAGTCCACGAAGCATAGTCGTGTTGCGTGAGCTTTCCAATGAAACTACTGGAACTTCAACAAGAGTTGTTGAAGAGCCTGCTACATCAACAAGGGTTGTTGATGGGAGTTTATCCAGTAGGTCGGTTCCACCTCAAGAGTTGAGAGAACCTCAACGTAGTGGGAGGGTTGCGAACCCACCTGTTCGCTATCTGGGTTTCACGGAAATCCTTGCTATGGTAGCAAATGATGACATTGAGAATCTGTTGTCTTATAAGAAGGCAATGGAGGATGTTGACCGAGATGGCGACGTTGATAAACCTTGTGTTTACGAGAAGATCATCCACGCTTCTGTAGTCTTCTTCGTGTTGTCCGTAGATGATATCCTACTCATTGGGAATGATGCAGGTCTACTGATGCAGTTAAGAACTTGTTAGCGACCTAATTTCAAATGCAAGATTTAGGAGAGGCTCAGTTTGTTCTAGGTATACAGATCTTTCGAGATCGTAAGAACAAAGTGCTAGCACTGTCTCAGGCATCGTACATTGACAAGATGTTGCTCAAGTACTCGATGCAGGACTCCAAGAGGGGCCTACTGCCATTCAGGCATGGAGTCACTTTGTTTAAGGAAATGTGTCCTAAGACACCTCAAGAGGTTGAGGAGGTGAGACGGATCAGTCTATCCCAGACAATTTAATGTTGCTGACCCATTTTCGAAGGCTCTCGACTACAGTGTTTGAGGGTCATCTACAGAGCATAGGTCTACAGGATAGCCTGCGGTTAGACTAGGGCAAGTAGGAGATTTTCTTGTACTGGCCTTTTATGCCGTAGTTTATTGTTTTGTACTAAGCTTTTTGTACACTCCACTTTGCTTTAGGAAAAGTGGGAGATTCTTGGGATTGATGCCCTAAAGTCTCGTGTTCTATAGTTTGTAAACATTATGTACGAACACTTGTGCTGTTAATATATGATATTTACTTCACATATTATATTTTGCTCGGTTAATTGTTTTATTTGCTTTACCACAAACCAATAAACATAAAATCCCTAGTTATCTATATGTGACTCAAGCATATATGTGGTGACATACAAGTGGATCATGTCTTGAGTGATAACTAAAATGGTCTGTAGTATATGGATAAAAAAGGGAAACCTTATCCTGGTAACGCTACGGGCGGCCTACTTTGTGGAATGGTCACAAGTGTTGTGACTTATCACAGATGGTCTGATCCTGATCATTCTTGTTGGGGACATGCGAGTGAGGGCATCCTGTACAAAGAGATTGTATAAGACATGACCACGAAATGTTAACGTCTTGTTATATAACACCATTCATGACAGAGACTTCACTTAACTAGGATGACCATAGGTAACATGACCTCAATCCTGAGTGAGTTGGAAACTTCTACCATTGAGGGCGGTCTTTTGATTTGTATGGGTGCGAGTGGCCAAGTCGCCGATTCAAACCTACCATTTTGGGGATTTGTCTGATTTGAGAGCTAGGAACTCAGCTACATAAGATGGAATTCACTCCTTCTCTGAGATAGAGGTAAGTAGATAGATAGCTCTCTTAAGGGGTGATTCTGGGGCTTAAGCGATGTGGCGCCACACACCTTCTCTTGACTCGAGAGGTGTTCACACATAGTTGGACTATGTTATATTATTCATTAGAGGAATCAGTGGTACTTAAGGAGTGAGATGTAACTACAGGGGAAAAACGGTAAATTGGCCCAGCTGTACTTACGAGCATATGTGAAGGGTCATCGTACTCATGATTGGTTATATCCGATGGACCTGTCTCTTATACACATCTAGATGTGTATAAGAGACAGCTACACGATCGTGTAGCTCTTCTATGCGATAAGCACTTCTGCTATACGATAGCATCGTTTTCTCTCCCACTTGCTTATCGTCTACACGACTCGTTGTCCTCCGTCCTCTACCAAATTCACCAAAGCCCACCCTTTGGGTTTTCACTCCGAGAATATCCGGGGCTCATTAGTGGTAGTGTCGTTCCCGTTGCGGCATTCGTGTTCGTGGTGATCGTGCTGCTGTAGTCGACATTCTCGTCGGATGTTGGTAGATCTATTAGAGGGTTTCCACTGCGTTGGAGTTCTGAAGTTTGAAGATAGTCTTCAATTAGTATAGAACTCTTTCTCTATGATTTTATTTGTTTTGAGCATGTCGTTAATTACGTTTTGATTGCATAACTATATAAGTTGAATGTATAATGTTATATTTCGGTCACGGTAAGATTAGAGCGATCCGAACGCGCTCATGAAAGTCTTAGATATGAGATCCTTCAATTGGTATCAGATCCAAATACCGCTCGAAGTGTTCGGGAGGCATATGAGCGATGGACAAGGGCGAATGAGAAGGCCCAAGCCTACATCTTGGCAAGTCTTTTTGAAGTCTTGGCCAAGAAACATGAGCCTATGGTCTCAACACATGAGATCATGGAGTCCCTCGGGGGATGTTTGGACAACCGTCTGAACAACTTATGTATGAGGCTCTTAAAAACATATTCAACTCCAAAATGGAAGAAGGCGCCTCTGTTCGTGAACATGTGCTAAACATGATGGTCCACTTCAATGTGGCAGAGTTATATCCAATTGACACAAAAATATATCTGTAGTGAGAAGAGTGCAGTTGTCGGTCTTTAGTAGAGTGCTAGGCAGTTAATGGATGGTGGATAATGTGATTAAAAAGTTTGATCAGTTATTCACGTACCGTTAGAGCTTCAAGATATAGGTCCATAAGGTCCCCTGATAGATCAAAGGATTTAGTTGAGAATCAACTTTTGGGTTAATTTGAAATGTTCAAATTAATGATATATAATCAAAGTTCCTGTATTCAAATAATAGTCAAGGATCTGTAATTTATTAGATTTAGACTTTACAAGTGCAATTCACATATTCAATAACCGTTTTATTGAATAAAGATCAATAACATCTTTATTGATGATAGAATATTTTTAACATTACATATTGCGAGTTTTAGGATATACAACCCAACAAACTCCCACTTAAGCTAAAACTCCAGTCAATTTTACATATATATACAAATATATATACAATGTTGAGTAATGAGAGAATAAATATAATAAACTAGGGCATCAGATACCCAATATTTCTCCCATTTGCCCTAGTTCTATCTATTTCGTAGTTCTAGTCCCACTAAGTGACCCTCAAATACTTTATCCAAAAAGGCCTTTGTAAATGGATCAACCAAGTTGTCTTCAGAGGCAATCTGCGTGAAAATCACGTCTCCTTGATGTACGATCTCCCTATTGAGATGCTACTTGCACTTGATGTGTTTTTCGCGCTTATGGCTTCTAGTTTCCTTTGAATTAGAAACTACACCACTATTATCACAACACAAAGTGATAGAATGATGCATATTTGGAACAACTTCCAAATTGGTCAAGAACTTTTTTAGCCATACCGCTTCTTTAGCTGCTTCACTGGCAACTACATACTTAGCTTCCATGGTGGTATCAGCAATATAACTTTGCTTGATACTTCTCTACACTATAGCTCCTCCATTCAGAGTGAATACTGACCCCGAAGTAGATTTCCTAGAATCTGTATTGTTCTGAAAGCCAGAATCAGTGTATCCAATAAAGATCAGATCCTTAGCACCATACACGAGCATATAGTCCTTCGTTCTTCGAAGATACTTGAGAATGTTTTTAACGGCAATCCAATGATCATATCCAGGATTGGATTGATATTTGCTGACAATTCCAATTGCATATCATATATCAGGACAAGTACACAACATGACATACATTAAACTCCCTACTATTGAAGCATATGAAATTCGTTTCATAACCTCAACCTGTTGAGGTGTCTTGGGACACTATTCCTTAGACAGATGAATTCCATGCTTGAAAGGCAACATACCTTTCTTGGAATCTTGCATTTTATATCGAGACAACATCTTGTTTATAGAAGATGCTTGAGACAAGGCTATCATTCTGTTCTTGCAGTTTTGAACAATTCGGATCCAAAGAATATACTGTGCTTCTCCCAAATCCTTCATTTGAAATTGCATGGCTTGTCATGTCTCAATGTCAACTCAAAATTCTACTTCATTCCAATGACTAGAAAAGCTACAGTTTTGTTGAAAATCTTCTTATAAACACAAGATTCGCCAACATTCAGTTCAAAGCCATAAGATTTGATCGCAGTATTAAAACCCATATTCCAGGATCAAGACGCTTGTTTTAGCCCATAAATGGATCTATTAAACTTTCAAACTTTTTTCTCTTGACCCTGTGCGATAAACTCCACTGGTTGAGATATATAGATACTCTCTTCAAGATAGCCATTCAAAAAAGTTGTCTTGACATCCATTTTCCAGATTTCCTAATAATAAAAGGTGGCAATGGATAGGAGTATCCTAATCGACTTGATCATGGCAACCGAAGAGAAGGTTTCTTCATAGTCAACCCTTCTCTTTAGGTAAACCCTTTTGCCACGAGTCTAGCTTTGTAGGTTTCTACCTTACCAGCTTGGTCTCATTTTCTTTTGTACATCCATTTGCAACCAATTGGTTTTACCCTTTCTGGTTGATCTATAAGATCCTAGACTAAATTGAAGTACATTGACTCCATTTCAAGGTCCATTACTTTTATCCACTGGTCTTTATCCACATCACCTATTACTTGTTTAAAAGTCAATGGATCCTTTAAGCCATCATCAAGTATAACGACCTGAGTTTTAGTTAAACCCATATACCAGCCAGGCTGTTGCATAACCCTCCCACTACGTCGAGGCATTCTCAATTCTTGAGAAGGATGTGAAGTACTAGTTCCATCAACAACTCTTGCTGAAGGACCTGCTCGATCAACAACTCTTGTCGATCTATTTGTTGTTTCTCTGGTTATCTCACTTAATACTAGCTTACTGCAAGGTTGGTGATTTTTAATGTTATCTTCTTCTAGGAATGTTGCATTTGTCGACACAAATACTTTATCTTCCTTAGGATCATAAAAGAAACCACCTTTTGTTTCTGTGAGATAGCCTAAAAATAAGCACACCATTAAACGACGTTCTAGCTTCTTTGGATTTTGCACCAACACATGAGTTGGGCATCCCCAAATCCTGAAGTGATGTAAACTACCTTTACGTCCCCTCCATAACTCATAAGGTGCTTCTGAAACACTTTTCGAGGGAATCATGTTCAATATATATGCCACGGTCCCTATTGCGTGACCCCAAAAAGAACATGGCAACTAAGCATAACTCATCATTGAACAAGCCATGTCCAACAAGGTTCTATTTCTCCTTTCTGCAACACGATTTTGTTGAGTTATGCCAGGTGCTGTGAGTTGTGACTGAATTCCATGTTCTATCAAATAGTCTTAGAATATTAAGTCCATGTACTCACCACCTCGATCTGATTGAAGTGTTTTAATATTTTTACCTAATTGGTTTCCAATCTCTTCCTTATATTCCTTGTACTTTCCAAGTGTATCGAACTTATGATGCATTAGATAAATGTAGCCATACCTTGAATAATCATCAATGAAGCTGATGAAATATTCATACCCTCTTCTCGCTTTAATATTCATTAGACCACAAAGGTCTAAATGTACTAGCTCTAACAGTTCTTTGGCTTTAAGACCTTTTCCAATAAAATATCTTTTGGTCATCTTACTCTCAAGACAAGATTCACATGGCGGTAAAGAGCTATATTTTAATTGGTTTAGAAATCCACTCTTAATCAATCTCCCAATTCTATTGAGATTAATGTGACCTAGTCTTTGGTGCCAAAGACAGAGATTTGGAGAAAATTTTCTTTTCTTATGATGAGTTTCAACTGTTTTAAATATCTTTATATTCAAAACGACTCTTACCTCAGTCGGTTTTAACACGTATAAGTTATTCTCTAGAGATGCAGAATATACTATATTACCTTTTGAGATAATCAACATTTCATTATATTCAAAAGAAACTTTATAATTTTGTTCTAGAAATTAAATTTCTTTTCATAAAAAAAATGTAATAAATATTTTCAAGTAAAATGAATAACTTTATATCTCCCATTTCTTTAGCTGAAACAACATTCTCGGTTCCTACCTTAAAGGTTACTTCGCCTTCTGTAAGTTGTCTACAGGAACTAGTTTCCTGAGCAAAAGTGTAGATATGATTAGCTACTCCTGAATCCATTATCCAGGTTAACTTATCATTTTCCACCAAGCACGTCTCAATGACAAGTAAATCATATTTACTTTTTCGTGCCTTCAAGTTAGTAGCATAATTGGGAGATAGAGGTCATTCATCTGTTAAAACAGTCTAAATCATCAACTGCTAGTATATTTAATTTCCATGTTGATTTACTGTTAAAACTGTCGAAAGCGAGTAAATTTAAAGAATTCAACATGCTAAAATTATAAACAAGTTCTAATTAATGAATTGCTTCTAAACCCAATCGAATTTTAGAAAAGTACTAATGTACCCAATTTCATTATTTTATTTGCAATGGTGTTATTGTGAGTCAGAATAAGTGCTATCGAGGATAGTCAAATACTCCTTCACTAAAGCAAGACATTCTTGACTAAATACTATCTCCAGAATAACTTATATTTCGATGGTTATTTTGCTACCATTTTTGGTCAAGAACTTACTAACAATTAGTAATTCTGTAAGTGTATCCTCATTTTCAGATCTCAGAGATTAGCAGTCCCAACGATGACACTGAATTGGAGAGTCAAAGTTGGAAAATGACCTAAGAAATCCTATTCATTTCTGGAGTTTGAGTTGCTCCGATTCTTATGTTACAACTCTCCGAGAGGATAGTCATGGTTAGCGACTAGTTAATACTGACTTAAAGACTATAAACATGCACAACATAGGAATCTGACAGTTCAAACTAACGGAAAAGACCGCAAGATATGTTGACACACATCCTTCACCCACTTACTATGAACTACTTCCCTTATTCATCTTGCTATTGACCCATGCAAACACTTTTCGAATGAAGGTCACTTCTAGGGTGACACGAAGCGTTGCACGGATCTCACGGTGTCATCTCTTAGGGATGTGAGAGCTAAGAACACCATATCCTATATGTTATTGATCTCCCAGTAAAGTGTTCTATTTTATTTTGGGTAAATCTTTACTAGGAATGTTCTGGCTAATTAAACAACCTAAGTCTAAGTGGTTTATCCAAGTATAACGCTTATAATTGAATATAACCTACGATGTCTAAGTGGAAAACCAATTTTAACACCTCACACTGCTCACATATGCTCATAAAATCGGTTAACAATACTCAATTATTCGGCCATAATTCCCAAGTAGGAGGTGTTCCATAGATCGTCAACTTAAGTACCCCTAGCCTTAGATAGGATTATATACCAGTTGAGTTTGTAACCGTATTTTACAAGTGTCGACCTATTTTAACTATTAAAATAGGTGGTTAACCTATGTGAGCATGCAACTTCTTTTTGTTATGGATTTTAATGTCTGATCCAATTTTATAACAAGATATGAAATAATAGACATACTTTGCATCTATAACATGCTTTTATATAACAATTATATAAACATTCATTCCATGCATTAATATAACAACTTATATCAAAAGCCATGGAATCCTATACATGCATACTATACATTATAACACTTAAAATATACTTGCAATGCATGCTACACACTAATCCTACGGTGGGATTTTAAATCTACATGCCATACAATATACACACAATAGATAAATTATTTAATTCATACAATCACAATACATAATTAAATAAACGCACTAAAATGGACCGATTTTGACATCCTAAGCTAGCTAAAAGCTACACTTATTACAATATAAGCAGTAAACAGCCTTGAATCGCCACCAAACACTTCAAACTAGCTTGAACCACTTGAAAAGGGCTTGAACTAGCTTAAAATAACCCAAAAAATAGTAAAAACCGCCCAAAACCAATCAAAATTAGTCAAACCAGTTGACTGGATCGGTCCAGACCATCTAGATCGGCTAAGCCACCACAAGGCACGCGGGTTGAGCTCGAGTCGATGGGTTGGGCAAAGGCGTGGGTCATCGGGATGGAGCGAAGCAGCTGGTCCAGATTGAACTAGGCTGGCGAGGCGGATGTGCTTGGGGTGCACATGTGCTGGGCTTCAATCGGAGCGGATGGGTCGGGTCGAGTCGTAGACGAGTCGCCGGGTCTTGACCTACATGCGTCAACACTTCCTCCGCACGGGTCAGGCACTAACCGGGTCAGGTCGTGGGTCAAAAACGGGTCTGGAGGAGTAAGTCTGGGTCTGTGATCAAATTTTTACCAAATTGATGTTGTCCTCTTTGCCGGAACCGATAGTTTACCAGAATAAGGTACACAGCCTTATTCATATAGTATAGACCATTTTGGCTATTTAGTGAACTTGATCCAGTCTTATGTCTCTACATAAAGTTCATGTATTCAAATAATAGTCATGGATCCTTAGTTTATTGAATCTAGACTTTACAAGTACAATCACATATTCAATAACAATTTTATTGAGTAAACGTCAATAGCGTCTTTATTGATAATAGAATATGTTTAACATTACAAACTTCCAGTTTTAGGACATACAACCCCCAACAAACTCAGAATCTCAAGTGTACTTTAAAGCAAAAAAATGAGCATAGAGTTCAAAGAAGAAAATAAGATCACTTAAGCTCAAACCATAAATGGAGTGGAATCACATCCTCATAAAGAAAAAGGGGAAAAAGAAATGGTTCACTGAAAATTCCCAAATAAATTAAACAAATATGTGCACTCATCCAGCAATATACCATGTGTAGATGCTAGAGGCAATGGCTAACCATCTAAGATCTCAAGTACACACCAAATTTTAGTTTAATGAATATGAAAAATCCAAAGGAATACAAGGTAGTAATTATGCCAGGAAGAACTTTGATTTGTAGTTGGTCTATAATGTAATCAGCACTAAAAATCCCAAGTGCATAATCTTAACAATTCAAGAAGATATTCATCATGGGAAGCCAACACCAATGACTCAACATTTGATTTCACATTTTCATGCTAATAGCACGTGCTCGAAGCGAATATAATTAAATGTTCAAAGCATAACTTTCCTGTAGAATTATTTCTTATGATATTGATATCCATACAATCTAAGTAGCAAACAAAGTTTTTAATTCAAAAATCAAACCTCAGGATTCAAACCACACTTTCTCAATTGCATCCTCAACATTGTCGCATTTATTACCTTCTTAACAGGTTGTTATAGTTGCAAGATCTATTTCTGTAATATATCCATAAGAAGAAGCAACCAATAGAAAAATATATAGAACATTACATAATTAGCATTCTATATAAACAAAAATAGAGAGATGGGATGAGAATGAGAACCTTAATAACTAAATTATCAAATGGATACGCTTAGTCCCGGACTCCATCTAGAATTTCTCAACTGCATCAACAAAACCTTCAGTGACGAGGAAATTCATTACCAACTTATTCATGTCTTCTTTCCTAATCTTTGTGTCATTAAGCTTCTCCTACTCTTCCCTTGTAATAACATTCTTTGATGTGGCCTAAGTAAGTAACATAAAGCTATAAGCATATTATAAGAAACTATAAACCTATCTGGCAGAAAGAATATTAACTGAAAGACCTCTTAACTCTAATCCTCAAGGCTATATTCAGTGGTGAACTTATAATTTACTTTCTTAAAAAGAACACTAAGCTAGAATCAGTAAGACTGTTATTTAATTACACAATCAAGAAAGTGAACTTGAAGTCATATACCATCTTTTGGTTCTTTGCAAATTCACAAATCACAATCCAAAACAATGACATCAGTACACAAGCTTCAAACCCATCAATTAAACACAAAAATCCGCGGACTCACCTAGAAGAAATCTAAGATTAAAAAGTAATAAAATAATTATAAAACTGATTATTGTGATCATAAAATAACAAATAGAAGATAAAGAGAAAATATATAGGTTACTCTAGATACTACATCTAAAGCTCCCAATTTTGGACTAACAACAAAAATAAAAAGGCAGAGAACAAATCTGAATAAGGAATTAAAGCGTAATTTTACTTAATTTAGAGAAGGAAAAAAAAAAAACCAGTAAGAAACTTACAACAAATCGAACAAACTCGTATTTCCAAAAAATTCACCGAGAAATTGTAGCTTCAAAGGATAAATTTATACATCTTCTCTACCATGGAAAGGAAAACCTCTGAAGAAATGCAGTTTCAAACGAAAAGTGGGCATTCGTTAATCATCCAAGAGAGGCCTAAAGATAAGTCACCCAAACTCCAGCCATTGCTTGAGAAACGACGTTGAGAGGTTAAGGGCATGGGATGGCTTGGGAAATGCGTGTAACAGCGGCAGCGGCAAGCGAGCTGGCAATGGTCGTGGAGTGGCGTGTGGCGGTCATGGACGACGTGCGGCTAAGAATGAGAGTATGATAGGAAATGGAAAACAGGGGTGAGACTAAGGGAGAAATAGAAAGAGAGGGGGGAAAAAGAAAGAAGTGGAGTTGTCGAAGAGGATGAAGGTAAAGGTGTCGTTGATTCGTGTTGATTCATAGCGAAAGAAATAATGGTGGAAGATGAGAAAAGAAAATACCTCTGGCGTGTCTCATAACTCAAAGGAGGGGAAAAAATCAATTCCTAAGGTAGAAGGGAGGAAGAAACCAAGGGAGCTTGCAAGAATGATAAAGGAGAGGAGAGAAACCAATTTTCACTTGAGCGGCAATGAGGAGGGCAAATAAGAGTTATTTTTTTGGAATTTTTAGGCGCCGAATGATTTTTTTTTTTTTTGTTTTTGATCTTTTATCGCTTTTTTCCTTACATTTCATAGCATATTTTATAAAAAGCTATAACCAAAAGCTATTGATGGCAATATATCTTGTAGTGTACCTAGCACATGTTTCACTTTTTTAAACAAAACCTTACATTATCATCACACTTTTCATTAATTGTACTAAAATTTTGTTGTTGTTAACAAATTCAAGAAAATATTGATAAAATTTGAATTGATCTTAACTCATCAATTTCAAATCGTTGATTTATAGATGACAATGTAAAAATAATATATTTTTGGACTCAAATTCCCTAAAAAAATATATAATTATTCCTTCTTTTTTTTCTTAATATATAGCCCATAGGTTTAAGTGATAATAGTATAATATTGTTGGAGATTTGCTGATTGTCTCTATATTTTTCTAAGGAAGCTTTGGGTGGTTTTCTGCAGTTGTCACAAATGTTGTCCTAAACATTTTCTTCAAACATGTTTAATTATTGCAAAATTTTTTACTTTCCTAATTTAGAATTTATATGCAAAATTAATTTTTTGTTTCCTAATTCTGGAAATCTTTGCATAAATATATTGATCGAATTTTCTGTTTTATGGTGCATCTTATCTTTTAAAAAAGGAAATATTTTTTGGACATTTTCTCCTTTATTAGCCACGATCTTTTTAAGGAAAATTCTGATCTTCTTCAAAGTTCATCATTTTTGTTCATTATCAAAAGAGTATATAATTCTTTGTGATCGAACAGTGCTTCGGTGTTGTTTTTTCTAGCAACTGATTTGTTCTTGACAATCGTTTTCTGCATCGTGGGTTTTGTCGATCTTTGTCCACTTTATTTCGCTGCGTGAATCGTTTGGATAAATTATTTAAAGAACTTGAAGACACTATTTCTCTTAGGGGGAGTCTAAGGCATTGCTGAAGAGAAGAGATTCTCTATCTTAGAGGAAGCCTAAGACATCATACTCGAGAAAGATTTCTCTATTTTAGGGAGAACCTAAGATTCATAAGTGAAGGGTGTTCACTAAGTTTAAAGGAAGATATTCAAGTGGAGAGATGTCCCACATACTGTCAGAAGCCAAAGTGTTAAACATTAATATTATCAAACTTAGGGGGAGCCTACGTTCTTTTGAGAGAGAGTCACACATCTACGGGGAGCCTACGTTCTTTTGAGAGGTAGTCACACATCTAGGGGGAGCCTAAATGACCTATGAGTTGGGCTTTACATGAGTCACTATAGTAGTTAGAATATTACAAATAAATACTATGTTGTAATTGTTTAACTCGTTATAGTGAATTATCTTTCTTGGGCACAATGTCCCCAGATATAGGTGGTTTATCGCCAAATTGGATTACCAATTCCTGTATACTTTTATTTGTTTTCTTGTTGACAGTATTTTGTTGTTACAATGCTTGTCAATGCTTTTCATTTACCACTCGTATTTCAAGTGATAAGTCATCCTATCACATTTTTCAAATACTTAAGTAAAGCATAAAGATTTCGACTTTTTTAACTTGCCACTAAAAGCTTAATTAAGAAAATGAATTACAATAAATTTATTTATATCAATACTTCAATAATGATGTTCAAATCTATTAGGTGTTAATGTAGCTCTAACATAGTTCAACTCCATAAGATTGGATCAAGAGATGAAGGATTTGAATTCTCCAATCCTCATATATGTTGGTGAAACTAATAATAATAATAAATTGTTTTGTTAATTCCCCTTCTATGGATTGGCATATATATATATATATATAAAGTGAATGATTGGAATAATTTTAAGTCAATGGTCCAAACTAGACATCTCCAACTTTTTCTCAAGATAGAAAATCCAGTGAGGATTTTGTTGGGTAGAAAATACATAAATGTCCAAAGGGAAGCTTGGTCCACCAAGTTGCCCTGACCAACTAGCTAGGGTTTCAAGAGAATAATTAAAAAATGTGAGAATTTCTCATTAAATATGTATAAATAAGGTATATTGTAATTTGATTCTCTAACTTTTACATTTTATTTCATTTTTAAAAACAACAAACCAAAATCAGTTGCTTAAGCCTTTAATTAATTTATTTATTATTTGTTTCTGAAAAATTATATTTGTTAATTTCATCACAATTTTTTTTTGTTAGGCTTTTCATCATATTTAAAAACACATTTGAATTGAAGTCAAATTTCGAAAGAAAAACAACTTTTTAAAAACTTGTTATTTAAGGACTTGATATTTTAAAACAATTTCATACCTTAATTACTTTTCAAAAACAGAAAATAATTTTTTTTTAAAAAAAAAGCTTAAAAAAACTAAGGTGAATCTATAGATGCAATACCAAAAAAAAAAAAAAAAACAGTAGAAAGCATCTAAAAATAGCATGAAAACCAAACCAAAAACAAAACAATATGTGAAAATTGTTCGATTTTGATCCTCAAAATCGAATTTAAAAAAAGAAAAGGAAGAAAAAAGTGGTCCTAAAATGAATGGATAACTTTCTTTGATGTTAGTTTTGTCTATACATCTATGGCCAACCATTGAAATGATCCATTAATTCATGAACAGTCTTCAAATGTCTATTATTTGATGAAATGAAGTTTCCTTTAGGCTGACTCTTTAGTGAGAACCCTTTCCCTTTGGAGAAGTTGAAAGTTTATAATGAATAAAAAAAATGGAAGTCTAATCACATTAAGGTAATAATTGTGACTTTTCAAGAAGCAAAAGGAGTAGTCCAACACCAAGAAAGCTTGGTGGCTAAAAAGCATATGATACTTAGAGATGATAAAGTGCACAATGTTACAAAATATTGAAAATGATATTTCTTTACATGATCAACAAAGTTTCCTTTTTTCTTTCATTGTGAATATACTATGACTCAAGTTGATAGTGAGGTTGTTTTTTACCCTTTTTTTCATGATTAGAGATTGTGATATCAATTAGTAGTTTGTTTGTTTTGTTTTCATTTGACTATGATTTAGGAGAAAAAGATTGTCAAAGAGAACTTAGTGTAAAAACATCAAGTTCAATATTTTCTTGAACTTGGCAAGGTTAGTATTGTCAATTTTCCCTTTTTTTAATCAATTTTATTAAATTGATCTTACTTAGATAAATATTGCAATTTTTACCTAGGTTCAAATTTGGCTAATTCACCTAATAATTTAAATAAATAACATTTTAAAATCTAAAAGAACTCTGTTAAGCGAGATTTTCAGATAAACTTAATTCATTGAATTAACTGTATATTTGTATTGATTTCAGTATAATAGATACAATTTCTAATAGATAACATTTTGATGCTTTCTCTTGAATGTTGAAGGAATTTTTTTTATCCAAGTTTTTTTCTGGATTTCGGCTTCGAAGTCTTCTAGAATTCAAGAACTTTAGAGAAGTTATTGCCTTTTCTCAATCTCCAGTGTGCTAATTCTAAGGAGAGTTACACTTTTTTTTAAAGCTTTAATCTTCTGAATATCGAAGCTTCAAGAGAATTATCTTCTTTTGAGTATCAAATTTCAGCTCTTGAACTTTAGTTATATTCTTCCAAATCTCTTCCAAAATGAAGGGCAAGGTCTATATTATATATATTTAAACAAATAACATTTTCATTAAATATGTTTTCCTTAAAAAATTTAAAGAAAAAGAAGTTTGAAGGTTTCTTTTAATTGGACCCTGTGATTCAAAATTGCACAATAATCAGTCCCCAATGTTTAGGTACATTTTGAAAATGTTCTAAGTTGGGTCCTTTCATTAACAATTCGTCCATGCTGATATGAAAAATACTTAACATCATCATAATAATTAAAATAAATAAATAATAAAAAAGTTTTTTTAACTCACCTATGGCAAAGTCGACATTGCCGCCAATGAAAACCACGGCCAGAAACTTAGGAACGGATTAGAAACAAACTTTCAGGGCGTACTTGGAGCTCCAATTTGGAGTGGGTTGAGTTATCTATAATAGCGATCATTTAGCGTTCAAGGTATCAATTAAAATAATGGGGAGTAAGAATTATTTTAACATTTACTTTGCGATAGTAAAACTATTTACAACTCAGTCCTTAAAATAACTTACTCTCCCTTCTCTTAAGTTATTTTGTTATTAAGTTGTTTTTTCATTCTATTAGTACAAAATCCCTATTAATCAGTAACTTTGTTATTTAGATTTTTTTTTTCCATTTTGCACCATAACTATTGGTGGGTTAGTATGTTTGTGTTAGTTTGATTCCATTGTATTGGTTATATAAGCCTCATTTTACTCTTTAAAAAAGTGCATACCATTCATCCAATTTGCTCATAATTTTGCATTTATATTAGTACAAATTGGTATCAGAACCCCATTATGGTCTAAGAATAAAAACTACAGTATTTTATATTTAATGATTTAGTGAGGATGGGTAAGGGTAAGCATTTGTGCAGCCAACTATTCGAGTTTTTTATGGCCATTATGACTATTGGAATATACTTATGGAAAACCTACATAAATCTAAAGGCCAAGGGTATTGGCACCTAATTGAAACTGGTTACAAAGAATTAGAAAAAGGAGTGACATTGTCTGAGGTGAGTAAAAAGAATATGAAGAGTTGATGTAGAAGGATCTCAAAGCTAAGAATTATCGATTCCAAGCTATAGTTAGAACCACTCTTGAGCAAATTTTGGAGAATGCACAACAAAACTAATATAGGATTCTAGAATGAAAAAAAGTGGGAAGGAAATGCAATGGGCATTGAAACATGATTTTGAGATTCTAGAAATGAAATCAACCGAAACTATCACCGAATATGTACTCGTGTTATGAGTGTTGCAAACAAAATGTGGAGCAATGGAGAAAATGATATCACAATTGTTGAAAGATTCTTAAAACTTTAACTGATAAATTCAACTGTGTGGTAGTTTCAATGGAAGAATCTAAAAATATTGATACACTTTCAATTGATGACTACAAAGTTTTCTCATTATAAAGTTTTGCAGAAACAAAGTTGAGGAGCAAGCTCTCAAAGTGACCATTGCTGATCAAAATAGAAATCAAGATCGAGGTTCGAGGATCAGGAGGTTATAGAGGTAGAGGCAGAAGTAGAGGATAGCAACATTTCAATAAAGCCACCATTGAATGATATAAATGTCATAAGCTTGGTCATTTTCAGTATGAATACCCAACACTAGAGGAGGCCAACTATGCTGAATTGAATAAAGAAGAAGAAATGTTGTCTATGTCCTACGTAGATGTGAATCATGCTTGACAGAAGGACATATGGTTTCTTAATTTAGGTTGCTCAAATCATATGAGTGGTAATAAAGTTGCATTCTGTGAGTTAGATGAAGCTCAACAAGATTCAGTAAAATTGGGCAATAATACCAAAATGAGTGTACTTGGAAAAGAAAAGGTGAGATTGTATATGAATGATAATTATCATGTGGTTACTGATGTTTTTTATGTTCCAGAGCTAAATAACAATCTTTTAAGCATTAGACAACTCCAAAAACGAGGTCTTTTGTTGTAATTAAGGCAGGAAAAGGCAATATTTATCACCCAAAATAGAGGATAATTATTGAATTTAAGATGATGACCAATAGAATATTCGTTGTAAAACCGCAATTGCAACTCAAAAAGGAGAAGGGTGCTTTTTTCCACACTGCCTCAACAAATCTAACTCATCTTTGGTATTGTCAATATGGGCACTTAAGCCACAAAGGCTTGATAACACTTTATGCTAAAGATACGATTCGTGGACTTCCACAACTAAGTGCTAAAACTATTATATATAGTGGTTATATGGTTGGAAAACAACATAGAGACCCAATACAAAAAGAAATACATGGAGGGCAACCCAAAAATTATAGTTGATACATGCAAATATTTTTTATCCAATCTCTCCAATGTCAAATAGTAAGAAAAGGTATTTCTTATACTTCATAGATGACTTTACAGGAAAAACTTGCTTATGTTTTTAAGTGAAAAGTCAGAAGAATTCAACGTGGTTAAATACTTTATGAAATCTTTTGGAAAAGAAATTGGCTTGCCAATTTTATGTTTACGAGCAGATAAGGAAAGAGTATTTAACTCATGAGATTTCAGTGAATTTTGTAAGAAACATGGTATTAGAAGACAATTAACTATAGCCTACACTCCTTAGCAGAATGACATAGCAAAACCAAAAAAAGGATCCGTGATGAACCTAGATGCATGTTGTCTAAGAAGATAATGCCAAAAGCATTTTTGCGTGAAGTAGTTGAATAGGAAGTTTATGTGTTAAATAGAAGTCCAACATTAGTACTAAACAACGTTACACCACAAGAAGCATGGAGTGAAGCAAAACCCACTTTGGAGCATTTGAAAATATTTGGGTGCATTGCCCATGTGCACATACGTGATGGAAAATGAGAGAAATTAAGCAATAGAACTTTCCCTGTGTCTTTTTGGACATCAACGATGAATCAAAAGCGTAATGACTCTATAATCCATCCACAAAAAGGATGATAGTATGTTGAGATGTTGTTTTTTTTATGAAGAGAAACAATGAGATTGGAATAAACTCTCAATCCGACAAAGTTTGGTGGACCTTGAATGGCAAGATGGTGAGAGCGATGTCGAGTTGATTGAAGTAATATTCTCAACCATGAAGAATATGAGGACAATACAGATATGGAGAATTGTGATCAACACCCACAATTAACATCTCTCTTCAAATGTTTCATCATCAACAAGTGATGAAGGAAGAATACGATAAGCTCCAACTTACTGACTGATTATGTTACTAGAGAGGGACTTTCAGATGATGACAACATTGGAGCTCACATGACTCAGACTGATGTAGATCCAGTCAATTTTGAGGAAACATTAAAATGTCCTAAATTGAAGTTCGCAATATACGTTGAGATGACCACAGTTGAGAAAAATGACACGTGGAAGCTGGCTGAATTTCCAATAGGTGCAAGAAAAACTGGGGTGAAATGGATTTACAAAACAAAATCCAGTGAACACGAAGAGGTGGATAAATACAAAGCAAGGTTATTGGTTGAGGATTATTCACAACAAGGAGTAGATTACTCTGAAATATATGCTCCAATTTTAAGAATGGATACAGACCGTATGATATTATCTTTTGCAGCACAAATAAGGTGGATGATTTTTTAACTTGATATAAAGTCTGCTTCATAGAAAATTAAATGAAGATGTCTATGTAGAGCAAGCAATAGGTTATGTGCAGAAAGGAAATGAGCATAAAATCTGTAAGCTAAAAAAGACATTGTAGGACCTAAAATAAGCTCCTAGAGCTTGATATAGTAAATTAGAAACACTCTTTGAGGGAGAAGATTTTTTAAGAGGTTACAATGAACGAAATTGTTCATTAAAAACAACTACAAAGGTATACGAGCGATGATGAAGATTCGATGAAGAAATTTAAAGAATCCATGTTAAGTTCATTTGATATGTCAGATCTAGGGAGAATGAGATTTTTTTGGACATTGAAGTTTTGCAGAATAGAAATGGTATATATATGTGTGTTAAAGAAAATATGCCTAACATGTTTTTAAAATATTTGGAATGAAAAATAACAGTGATGTGTGTAGTCCCATTATACCAAGTTCTCAGTTATACAACGATGAATGAGGAGATCTAGCTCATGAAACATATTTTAAGAAAATAGTTGGAAGTCTCATGTATCTAACTACTACTAGGCTAGACATATGTTGATTGTCAGCTTAATGAGTCGTTTTATGTCGAAGCCTATAAAATTACACTTATAAGTAGCTAAAAGAGCACTTTGATACTTGAAAGGGATCAATAATTTTGGGATATTTTATGCACAAGGTAAAGGTAAAGAACTTCTTACGTTCACTGATTCTAATCATGTTCGGGACATTAAAGATAGAAAAAATACATCTGGATATTAACCAATAAGGCTGAATTTGTAGCTGCAACAACAGTGCTTGCCAAGTTGTGTAGATGTGTGACAATAGCTCTGCAATTAAACTCTCCAAAAATTCAGTACTACAACTATTGGTGGGTCTGATGAGTTAGTATTTTTCTATTAGACTTCCTATGGCAACCAACTCTGATGATCACCTTTGGCGAGAACCTCCCACCACTAGGATAGAAGGTCATATCAATTATCGTGAGCTAAGCTCGAGTAGTTTGATATTATTAGAAACACTATAAGTATATAGAAAATCAAATAAACTTATTTATGAATACACTTTTGAGACCAACTTGTGTAACATTTTTAAACATGTGAACCGAATGGAAACTCAATCAAAAAATCTGTGCTTGACCAAATATGATATTTAAAGTTCCCATACTAGTATAATAAAAAAAATGTAGTAGAGAAAATGTAAACTTAGAATAAAATAACATACACCCCAAACATAGGCTAGTATAAAGATACTTTAGTTTGCACCCCAATTATAGAATATTATAATATGAACTTTATTATAACTCACATACTAATCCACAAACAATAATGTAACACCCCAAATAGCCACTAAACCTTAGTGACTAAAAGTGTAACTTTTTCAAATATATTTGGAACATAAATTTAAATTTACCCTAATCCTAGTAACTTTAGCCTTGGAGTGATTTATGGATGATTTAAATGAAATTATGGTAGTGAGGTTTTTTATCTATTATTATTTATTTACTACTTTAGGCCAAGTAGGGAATGGTTTTTCATCAAGCTAATTTATGAATTCAAATAAATTCTTTTGGAGTCAAAGAACACTTTTCTTTTGTTTGTTTTTTGCGTAAATTAATTGAATAAGAGAGGGATGGACGAAGGGTTACCTAACATGTAATGAATTGACTTAACAAAAGATATGGAGTTAATGTTTTCCTTACACTGTTGTTTCATTCAATGATTTACTCTTTTTGTTTCGGTTGCCAATTGGCATGAAAAATACTGAATTGATCAATATTTATGAAATTAATATTAAGTTATACCAATTTTAATGGTAAGCTTCCACTTTCATTCAATTCGATTGTTCAGATCTTTAGATTTACATTATTGTTGCAATTTCTATCCTTTGTTTTGTTAAAAGGCATTTTAGACCAAATGGATATATTCAAAGCCAAAGAGAATTGAAAGACTAGGAACAATGAGCCAATGGAGGAAGAGAATTGATTATTGGGTCTTAGCCTTAGGCCCAAAGCGACCTCGACCATATTGAGGTCAAAGAGCCCAACTTGTCTTACAGGCATGTCCAACACCCCTACGATCCAATAGGTTTGCAATGCGATCGATTTGATTTATCTAATAACCCGATCCTAATAAAAAGGAAGGGACTTGGGTAAAAAACTATGAATATAATATTATAATATTCTTAGAGAGGTAATTTAAATCTCACTCTCAAACTCTCAACTTTCATGGTCTTTCACTCTATGTTTTAACTAACTTTAGGTCACTATAAAAAATTCATACGAATAAAAAAGTTGAACATTGAAATTATTGCTTGAAAAAGTGTTAGGTTGACTTATCACACGAATTATGGATGTTAAACGGAAAGCACAGACAACTGAACAACAAGATACCAACACAAGTAAGTATATAAAGACACACAGAAGGTAGTAACTCAATTCGGTGAAATCTACCTACGTTTGAGGGTAGTGTGCCCGGGAAAGACAATTCACTAATATTAATAAGTTAAGCAATTTATAACGTAGTACTTATCTGTAATACATGTTGGATTTTATGTTCTAAAATTCATAAATAGTAAATGTTATTAATTGACGTCATCAATAAAGAGTTATGGATGTTAAATCAATAAATGTTATTATTTGTATTATTTTCTATTTTGTCTAAATAACCCTAGATCCAATAAACTAACATCTAAGGCTGCCTTATGAGTATTGAACTGTATATGGAGACATACAGGGATTAATGTTCACGATACAGCCTAAAGAGTCTATAGTATAAGGATAAAGTTGGGTACCTTATCCTGGTAACACTATGATACGACCCACTTTGTATTTGATACAAACGTAATGATCCAACGCATTCGTGTATGTGACACGCGAGTGGGGGTATCCTATACAATGAGTTTACATAAGACTAAACCGTGAAATAATAACCATAAGATGTAACACCATTGACTAGTTAGGTTTCTGTTTCAATAAGATGACCTAGGCGACTTAGTCTTAATCCTGAGTAGTTCACAAGGAATTGGCCTTTGATTTGCATCAGTCAGATTGCCCAGTTCGTTCACCCAATATGCCTACCATTTTGGGGACGGGACCGAGTGTGGAGCTAGGAATATAAAAATATAAGATGGAATTCACTCTTTCTCTCCTTGAGGGTAAGTAGATGAGTGTTCCCTTAAGTGGTGTCTTCGAGACTTGAATAAATGGTCCTACCCTCTCATTGACCCAAGATGGGTTTCTATTTATTGGTTGGACCATAAAAAGGTTGTTCATTAAAGAAGCACTAGTACATAATGAGCCAGAGGTAACTCAGGGTAAAATGGTAATTTGACGCAGTTGGAGTTACAAACACTCCTGAAGGACTAATTTGCTGATATTGGTCTGTACTCATGGACATAGAAATATATCTATAGTGAGAAGAGTGTAGTTGTGAGTTTTTAGTAGTGTATCCACAGTTAACAAGCATTGATTAACTTAGTTAATGAGTTTAACTAATTAATTTATATCGTTGGAGCTTAGAACGATATGAATATGCCCCCGAGTGGGAAGATGATATTCAAGACGGAACTATAAGACCCTATTCATTTCTGAAGCTTGGGTTGTTCCGAATCCTATGTTACAACCCTCCGTAGGGATTGTCGTGGTTAACGACTGGCTACTACCGCCTAAAAATGACAGTAGATGCAACATATGAATCCCACGGTTTAAACTAATGGAGAAGATCGTAGGATAATGTTGACACATTTCCTTCACCCACTTACTATGAACTACTTCCCCCATTCACCTTGTTATTGACCCATGCAAACATTTTCCTAATGGAGTAGTCGCGGTAAAAGCGATACGAAGCCGAGCATGGATTTCACGGTGTGAACTCCTGAGGACGTCAGAACTAATAACTATATATCGAATATATTGTTAATATCTCACTGAAGTGTTCTAAATGTTTGGGTATTTATTTACTTAGGTTTAAAACGACTAACTTTAAACAACCTAAGTCTATGTAATTTTTATCCAAATATAATGTTTATATTTGGATTTTTGCCTACGATGTCTAAGTGTTTAAACCAGTTTTAAACCTCACACCACTCAAGCAAGCTCATAAAATCAGTTAACAATGCTCAACACTTCGGTTATAACCCCCAGGTAAGAGGTGTTACGTAAACCGTCAACTTAAGTACCCCCAGTCTTAGACAGGTTTATGAACCGATCTGAGTTTGTAACTAAATTTTATAAGGTAAAAATCTATTTTAACTGTTTAAAAAAAGTTGTTAACCTAAGTGAGTATGATGTTTATCTTTGTTATGGAGTTTAAAGTCTAATTTCATTTTATAACAAACTTATAAAATAAACATGCTTTACAAAACCATAACATGCTTCAAAGGTATTCAAAATGAATATAACAGTTACATCAATTTTTAACAAACACTAAAACATGCATAATATATATTATAACTAATTATAACATACAATAATGCATGTAACATGTTTAACTATGATGGGATTTTAAATCTAAGATGGCATACTTAATGCATAAACATGTTTAATTTAAGAATAATACACATCATATGCATAAAATAATTAAATAAAACTAATATGGTTCAACTTTGGCATTCTAAACAAAAAAATATTAAATTATTACAAAGTTGTATAAAAAAACAACTTCAAATTGGGAAGAACCACTCGAACCGACCCGAACTGGACCGATCACTCATTTCTGATACATCACTTTGTTAAGGTGTACCAAGTACTGAGAGTTGGAATTGTATTCCATGTTCTATCAAATAGTTCTGAAATTCTAAATACATGTACTTTCCACCTCGATCAGATCGAATTGTTTTACTTTTTTTTTTTTCTAATAGGTTTTCAACTTCAGCCTTATACACTTTGAACTTTTCAAAAAACTCAGGCGTATGTTCCATTAGGTATAAGTAACCATACCTTGAATAATCATCTATAAAAGAGTTGAAGTAATCCCACCCACCTCTCGCCTTTATATTCATCGAACTACAAAGATCCAAATGTATGAGCTCTAAAGGTTCTTTGGCTCTATAACATTTTCCACTAAAAAGTATTTTAGTCATTTTCCTTCGAGTCAGGATTCACATGATGGTAATTAATCATCTTCTAACTTGCTTAGAAGTCTATGCTTTACCAATATCCCGATCCTGTCAAGATTTATGTGACCTAATCTCAAATGCCAAAGGTACGTATCATTGTTACTTGGAGAAATTCTTCGGCTTTTAGTTTGAGTATTAGCAGTTTTAAACACCTCATAATTTAAAAGTGCTTTTGATTTAGTTGGTCTTAGCACATATAAGTTGTTTTCTAGTTTAACTGAACAAATAATCACACCATTTTTCATAATGAATGCTTCATTTGAATTAAAAGAAATTAAGTATGATTGTTCAATTAAACAAAAAATAAAAACAAGGTTCCTCTTCATCTTGGGAACAATGTATATGTTTTCTAAGAACAAAAATCTATTTCCAAATGACAACTTAGCAGCTCCCATTGCACGAGCTAAAATGGCATCTCTCATTCCAACCTTTGGCATCATTTCACCCTCTTCTAGCTGTTGGAAGGAACTAATTCCCTATAAAGAAGAACAGATGTGATTAGTGACTCCTAAATCAAGTATCACGACATCATGATCATTTTCCACTAAACAAGTTTCTAGGATTAGTAAATCATATTTACCTTCATTTTCTTTCTTTCTCTCAGCAAGGTACTTGGGACAATTGCATTTTCAGTGACCATCCACATTACAATGGAAGCATTTTCTCTTGTCAACCTTAGATTTACCCTTGCCTTTGCTAGCAGCAGGAGTCTTCCCCTTCCGTCATTTCTTTTTCTAGATCCTTTTAGTACTAGAAGTTGAAAGAATGGACTTAATTCCAGAGGATGAACCCTTATAGAATTTTTTGGAACAGGCAACATTTACCTTTCCTTCTTCCGGTCCCCTACCTTTTATGAGGGACTGAAAAGTCTGTAACTCAGTCAGAAGGGTAGTCAGATTGTACTATATTTTGTTCATAACCGCATAGCTTCGGAATTGAAGAAAAATTTTTGGAATAGATTTCAAACGAAAAGACATTTGACTCTGCTCGTCTATGATTGCACCATCCTATTCAGTGACATTCAAGTGGACCATCAGGTCAAGAACATGTTCTCTCACTGATTGGCACTCTTTTATACACATATTGTAAATGTACATAAGGGCCTCTTGCCGGATCTGAGCGAACGGTTGTCCAAACATCCCCTAAAGGGACTCCATGATTTGACGTGTAGTCATCATGGCCTCATGCTTCTTGGTAAGAACGTTAGAAAAACTTGCCAAGATGTAGACTCGGGCCTTATCATTAGCATTCGTCGAACGATCATAAGCATCCTTCAATGCTTGAGATGCATTTCGAGCAGGGACTAAAGGACATTCCTCCGTCAAGACAAACCACAGATCATCAACAACCAAAATCGTATTCAAATTAGATTTTCACGTCGCATAGTTTTCACTGTTTAATTTCTCATTTTTAAGCAAAGATATGATTGTGGAAGATATGTTGAAACATATAATAATCAATTGACCTTATTAATTATCTTTGTCATAACCCATAGTTAATTATCCAATCAATTTAGAAAAAACACATGTAATCCTAGAATCCTAATTAAACTACTGATTTTAGTTTTTGCAATAATACTTCAGAGGTTTAGAGAAACAACCACCACCAAAGGATGATTAGCTACTCTTCCCTCGAATTGAGACTATCTCAACCAATAATTACTACAAGAATAACTCTTGTTCCTATAGTTTCTAGCTATCGTTGTTTCGGTCAAGGATTCATTAACTAACTTAGTTTATACCGTAAGTCTGGTCGTCCCATTTTCGGATTCTAGAGGTACGCTTCAACAGGCTACCTAAGGGAAGACAACTGTTGAAGATTAACCTAAGAAACCTTATCCATTATTGGAGTTTGTATTGTTTTGACCCATATGATCAGACCCTTCGAAGGGATGGTCACTCCAGGACGATACGTACGCGGACCATAGGAATATCACGGTGTAACCTAATGGAGGAGACCGCGGGATATGTTGACATCCATCCCTCTCCCACTTATTATGAATGCTTTAACCATTCACCTTGTTTTGACCCATGCAAACACTTTCAGAAGGGAGGTCGTGCCCAGGATAGCACCAAGCCGAACATGAATCTCATGGTGTGAATTCTAGGGTACGTGAAAGTTGAAATTTGATATATCATTCATATATACCAACTTCCTCCCACAAAAGTATTCCAATATTTTATTAAGATTTTATAATACTTAGCTAAAACCCGACTAATGAATATTAAGTCCTTTAAAATTTCTCAATATAACATTTATATTGAATAATTAACAATACTTGATTTCATTTATTAAACTTTTTTAATGAAATCAATCAACTATTCCATGCTTATAAAATATTTTTCCAATTCACCTTCTAGGTTGGTTCCCAGGTGGAGGCGTACCATTTTCGTCAGCTTAAATACCCCTTCCTATACAGAACCTTCGTTAGACAAGGTTCACGTATGGGCAATTATTTTATAAACTTAATCGTTTATTGAAATTCATTTTAATTCTATTAAAAAAAATTTAAAGATTAACCTATTTCTAATCCCATTAAAAATAACATAAGTCAATTTGAAACAATTTAAAATAATTTAGACCTATGTTTGCATGTAATCTAGATTATAGATTTTAATCTATTTTATTAATACTATAACTCTTTATAAATTGATGAATTATTAAAAACTATAAAGCATCAAGCATTCATATACATCATTCCACTATTTATTACAACAATTTTAATATAAAGTATGATGTATGGAAATGCTTAGGTGAATCATACATCACTAACGTAACATTTATATTATGATGCATGAACATGCTAATTCGATCATGCATCTATAAATATAACCCTTCGTATTTAATTATGATGCATGTACATATTTGTCCTAAGGTGGTTATTTTTGAGTCTATATGACATATAATATGTAATATGACTGATTTTGGTACCCTAAAGCAAAAAGTAGAGGTGGAAGTTTCATTTGCATTATAGTTGCACTAATTGAGAAGCCCATTAAGCATTATCCAAATTGTAATATTAATTGCCCTGGGCTTTTAGTTTTCCACAGTGAAGTTTCCAAACTTTTCCCAATGGAGGAGGCTGTTGAGATGAGAGATGTGTTACAAGGGATTTTACCATAAAAATTCCATTAGTTTCTAGCTCCCAACTTTGTTTATCAACATTTTGCATGATTGTTTTTGCTGCAATCAGGCCGATTAGGATTTGAAAATCAGCACATTCTTCCTCCTTAAGTAGCCTTCTAAAATTAATGCATAAAGGCGAGTGAGGAGTCCCAAAATTAAAAAACAACACCATTTGGATTCAAGGAGATTCTATAAATTTAAAACATACATCCAATGCATAATTAAATTAAATAGCAGAAATTTGACTAATTTTGGTACAATAAAGCAAAAATTAATTGGTAAATTAATATAACTATTATATTAATTTAATTAATTAATAAAAAATGACAAGGAATTAGGTCAAATATTGCAGCAGCCGATGGTTCCCCGCGTATGCCACCTTGAGTCCATCAAAACTCAGAGCATTGCATCTCTACAACTACTGCTCAACGCCTCTGCCTTTTAGCGTTGCAACGTTGCGATAGCAGCGTCGCGACGCTGATCGACAAAACACTCATGTTCTACATGATTTCTTCTTCGAACTCGCCTCGAACACCTCTGTTTCTTCCTGATCTCTTCAGCAACCATTGTTCTATCAATCACCATGGACTTACAGACTTGAAGCAAGAATTAAATTGCCAAAAAATACAATGGGCTCTTACAATTTAATCAAATTAAAAAGGAATCTAGGACCAACATTTAAACATCCAATTTTGCAAACCAACATTCAAACATTCATAATAAAAAATATTAAAATCACCTCTAAATGATTTTGTTTCGAAAAATACGAAGAATGAAGATGCAAGGAATTGACTCTGACACAAATGTTAAGGTGGTGATCGATTCTCGCAGCGAATGCATTTTGTTAGACTGTCTTGCATCTCGCAAATCGATTTTACATTAAACAAAATCATTATACTAAACAGAATGTATAAACATGTGAATTAGCATGCGTTAGGGAAAAGATTAAAATGATTCTTACCTTTGTAGATTCCCTAATGTCACAAAGAAGCCTTTTTAAGGTTCCAACGAACGAATCTCGAAACGATCATGATCACGAGCAACTCCTTGAGCGATCTCGAACACTACCATGAGAGTAACCTCGTTATTCTCTTAGGATTCCAATAGAGGATAGGTGGTATCCAACTATTTGGAGAGGGAGAGGAGAATAGGGTTTTGGAGAGTAGAGCGACTCAGAGAAAATTCTAACAATAACATTAGGGTGTTGTGTATTGTCAGAGTTTCTCTGCAATGAAACTGTATGAGAATGTGTGTTTGCAAAGGACCAAATGGAGGTCTTTATATAGAGATAGGCCAATCCCCCTTTCCTAATATATTTTCCTTTTTTATAATTAATTAAATAATATTTATTTAATTAATTAGCTCATTTAATTAAATAATACTTATTTAATTAATTAGCCCAATTAAATAACACTTATTTAATTTTAATTTGCACAATAATTAAATAACTATATTTAATTATCATATACATCCTATGTATATGTGCAAAACCCTTCTTTTAATTAATTCTTTGTGAATCTGAATTAATTAATTTAAATCTTATTCAAATATTACTTTCCAATTTAATTATAAATCATATCCATAATTAATTATATATTAACCACATTAATATATAATTTTCTCAAATTAATTTGAACAATTCAAATTATCCCTCTTAAGAATCCTCTAGTAAGCTAACGAGGGGACTTGGTGGACCTATAGATCAAAAGCTCCAACAATATGAGATTAATTGGCTAAATTCATTAACAAAATTAATCAATATTTGTTAACTGTGGGTACACTTCACTAAAGACCCACAGCTACATTTTTCTCACTACGAATATATTTCTGTGTCTACAGATATAGACCAATACCAACAAGTTACTCCTTCACGATAGTTCGTAACTTCAACTGGGTCAAATTATCGTTTTACCATTTACCTCTAACTTCTTAAGTACCGGTGTTTCTCTAATGAACAACCCGTTTCTGGTCCAACCAATAAACAAAAACCTCTCTCAGGCCAACAAGAGAGTAGGGCCCTTTGTTCAAGTCTCGGAGACACTACTTAAGGGAACACTCATCTACTTACCCTTAAGGTAGAAAGGAGTGAATTCTATCTTCTATTATTATGTTCTTAACTCTCCACTCGGTCTTGTCCCTAAAATGGTAGGTTTATTGGGTCGGCGAACTGACCACCCTTACCCATACAAATCAAAGGAAAATCCCTCGTGAACAGGAGTTCATAATATACTCAAGATTAAGACTAAGTTGCCTAGGTCATCCTATTAAAATAGAAACCTAACTAGTCAACAATGTTATATCTAATGTTTACTATTTCGTGATTCAATCTTATGAAAACTCATTGTATAGGATACCCTCACTCGCGTGTCACCTACACCAACATGTTGAATCGCTATGTTTGTATGAAATACAAAGTGAGTCGTATTCAAGATAAGGTACCCAGTCGTATCCCTATACTATGGACCCTTTAGGATGTCTCTTGAACATTGATCCCTGTATGTCTCACATACAATTCAAGAATCATAAGATAGCCTTGGATGTTAGTTTATTAGATTAGGGTTATTAAGAGAAAATAAACAATAGTACAAACAAAAATATTTATTGATTACACATCCATAACTCTTTATTTATGGCCATCAATTAATAACATTTACTATCTACATGTTTTAGAGCATAAAACCCAACAGTATGTAGATAATATCCTACTCATTGGGAATAATGTAGGTTTACTGACTAAAATTAAAACTTGGCTAGCGACCTAATTCCAAATGAAAGATTTGACAGAGGTGTAGCTTGCTCTGAGCATTCAGATCTTTAGAGATCGAAAGAACAAAATGCTAGCCCAGTCTCAATCATCGTACATTGTAAGAGAAGCTTGCTCCCTTTCAAGCATGGAGTTATTTTATCTAAGGAACAGTGACCTAAGACACCTCAAAAAGTTGAGGAAATGAGACGAATCCCCTATGCATGAACTATTTGTAGCCTAATGTATGCAATATTATGTACTAGACCTGACATCTACTATCCAGTGAGGATAGTTAATAGATATCATTCTAATCCAGGATTTGATCATTGGAGTGTCGTTAAAAATATCCTCAAGTATCTTCGGGGAACGAGGGACTACATGATCATGCATGGTTCTAATGATTTGATCCTTACATGATATGTGGACTTTGATTTCTAGACTGATAAGGATTTTAAGAAATCCACATCAGGATTAGTGTTCACTCTTAACAGAGGGGCAGTAGTCTAGAGGAGCACCAAGCAAGGGTAAATTGCTGACTCCACTATGGAGGCTAAGTATGCAGCAACTTGTGAAGCTACTAAGGAAACTATATGGCTCATGAAATTCCTGACTGATTTGGATGGTTCCAAACATGTCAAAGCCTATCACCCTTTATTGTGATAATAGTGATGCTGTGGATAATTTTTGAGAGCTTAAGAGTCACAAACGCGGGAAGCATATAGACGAAAGTATCATCTCATTCGAGAGATTTTGCATTGAAGGGAACTGATCATCATGCAAATAACTTTGGCACACAATGTCATTGATCCATTTACAAAAGACTTCATGGCTAAGGTGTTTGAGGGTTACCTGTAGAGTATGGGTCTACGAGACATGCCACATCTAGTCTAGGACAAGTGGAAGATTTTGTACTGGGCGATGCCCTAGTTTCTTGTTTTGTGTACTTTTGTATTAGTATGACTTTTATGATGTACACCCCACTAACTTTAGGACAAGTGGGAGATTTTTGGGGTTGATGCCTTAAATCTCGTGGATCTTGTAGTTTATAATTGAAAAATACAAATAATATATTATTTAATAAAATATGAGGTATTTTATTCGACATTTAGTAGCATTAACCCATAAAACCAATAAACTAACATCAGTTATCTTATGTAGCTTAAATATGTATGTAGAAACATACAGGTGGATCATGTTTAAGTGATAACCTAAATGGTCCGTAATAAATGGATAAGGTTAGGTATTTTATCCTTGTGATACTACGAATACGTTCCGCTTTATAGATGTGTTGGGGATGATGGCCTAAAGTCTCATGTCCTGTAGTTTGTAAACAGTTTGTACGAATGCTTGTGATGTATAATATATGATATTTACTTCACACCAAACCTAAAATCCCTAGTTATCTGAATGTAACTTAAGCATGTATGTGGTGACATACAAGTGGATCATGTCTTAAGTGATAACCAAAATGGTCTGTAGTATATGGATATAGCAGGGAAAGCTTATCCTAGTAACACTACGGATACGGCCCGCTTTGTGGAATGGTCACAAGTGTTGTGACTTGTCACAGATGGTCTGATCCTGATTTTAATTGACGTTTTCCCTTACGTCTTCAAGCTTTGTTTGTATTCAAATTAGGGTTTTTAAATGCATAATCCACACCAACGCGTCTAAATACATTGCCCAAAAGCTTGCTTGGTCGTTCAATGCATAGGCGAGGTGTGGGCGTGACGTTCAAATCGGACAAAGCAAGGCTAACGCATAGGCACTCTCGCTCTTTCCGCTCACGGCAATGTCGCTCTCTCCAGCTTACTCGCTGGTCTTTCTCTCTCCAATCTCACTCTTTGTCTCGCTCAAAATCTTGCTCTCAAGGATCTCGCTCTCAAGGATCTCGTTGATCTCACTCTCAACGATCTCGCTCTTAGCTACTACGAACATTGTTTGTCTCCGTGCAATTTCTACACGATTGTGCCACTAGTCACTTGCCTTCCAGTGCTTTGTGCACAACATGCATTTCACATAAATTTTCCATACTTAGCCAATTTTTCCCAAATTTCCCAAACTCAATGTCCATATTTTTCTTTTCAAATCCCCATTCCTTCTTCACCACTTCACACTAACTTTCTCATCAACATACTTATTATACAAATTTCATTACAATTTTACCAATTAAAGCTCAACTTAATTTATTTAAAGAAAATCTACTTAACACTTAGAAATTTTCTTCCCCTTAACTTAGGATTTAACTTTCACTTAGTTAATTCCTTTTATCACTTGCTTAAGTAAGGAAAATAGAAATCCCTGTCTCTTATACACATCTAGATGTGTATAAGAGACCTCCTATAACCTTGTCTATTACCACGCTTCCACTACGCTACTCTAATATCAATTCCTTAGTTTATCCAACGATACCTCACCTGCTATCTCTAAGCTAGATGTTGAACCAAACTATCTACCACATAACAATTCTATCTCAAACTTTAAATGAGAATAACTCAAATTCATACTTACCTTCCTTGGTAGATCTTTAGGTATGCATAATCTACCTTCTTTTAATAGCACTTTATCAGCTCTTAGTTGATAGTTCGTCCTCAGTCCTTTATCCACTTCTTCAGCTAACTTCTTCATATCAGAATCCTTTAATTGCTCACGTAGAATATTTTTTACAAGAGTAGGACTCACTTGAAGTAAGTCTAGTAATCCTCCTTTTCGACCGATTGATAATGCTGCCCTAGCATTATACAACTCATGGATCAATCTACTCTTCACTGAATTAATACTAGCCCTAGCTAATCTAGTTTTTCGACTTAAGGCATCAACTACCACATTTGCTTTACCTGGGTGATAGTCAATTATACAGTCATAATCTTTAATCAATTCAAGCCATCTTCTTTGTCTTAGGTTTAGTTCCTTTTGATCAAAGATATGCTTTAGACTCTTATGGTCTGTAAATATATGACACCAAACAGGTAATGTCTCCATAATTTTAGAGCTAACATAACTACTGCTAACTCTAAATCGTGTGTAGGGTAGTTACATTCATGCTTCTTTAACTGTCGCGAAGCGTAGGCTACTACTTTTCCTTCCTGCATCAACACACATCCTAACCCTTGTCGGGATGCATCACAATAGACTTCAAAACCCTTACCTAGTGTAGGTAGAGTTAATACTGGTGCTAATACTAACCTTTGTTTCAGCACTTGGAAACTATGCTCGCATTCTGGCGACCATTCAAACTTCGCATCTTTTCTAGTTAGGTTTGTCAATGGAAGGGCTATCTTAGAGAAACCCTCCACGAATCTCCTATAATAACCTGCTAAACCCATAAAACTGCATACTTCGGTTACATTCAGGGGTCGTTCCCAATTAACTACTGCTTCTATCTTTTGGGAATCAACACTAACTCCGTCAGCTGAAACTATATGCCCAAGAAATATGACTTGATTTAATAAAAAATCACACTTACTAAATTTGGAATATAACTTCTTTTCTCTTAAAGTTTGTAATACCATCCCTAGATGTTCTTTGTGTTTTTCCGCACTACTAAAATACACTAGTATGTAATCTATGAATACTATCACAAACTGATCGAGATAAGAATGGAATATCCTATTCATCAAGTCCATAAATACTGCAGGAGCATTTGTCAATCCAAACGGCATTACTAGGAACTCAAAATGTCCATATCTAGTTCTGAATGCAGTTTTAGGAACATCTGTGTCTTTCACCTTCAACTGGTGATAGCCTAACCTCAAATCTATCTTAGAGAACACCATTGCTCCCTTTAACTGATCGAATAGATCATCTATACGAGGAAATGGGTACTTATTCTTAATGGTCACTTTATTCAACTGTCTATAATCTATGCATAATCTAAGAGTACCGTATTTCTTCTTAACAAACAAGACTGACGCTCCCCAAAGTGATACACTGGGTTGAATGTACCCCGTATCCACAAGTTCCTGTAATTGAACTTTTAACTCTTTCAACTCCGTTGGGGCCATCCTATATGGTGCTTGGGATATAGGTGCAGTACCAGGAATTAACTCAATAGTAAATTCCACTTCCCTATCAGGCGGTAAGCCTAGTAATTCTTCAGGGAACACATCTAAGAATTCTTGTACAAGTACATCCTCAGGTTTTAGTTTCTTATCTTGGGAAACTACTACATATGCTATATAGGCTTCACATCCCTTACTCAACAGTTTTCTAGCTTTTACCGCTAATATTAAACTTCCTGGGAGTATTCTTTTACTTCCTACCAGAGTTATTTCTTTTTCACCGTGTTTCTTAAACACTATTTCTCTTCTAAAGCAATCCGTAGTGGAATAGTGTTTACTTAAGAAATCCATACCTAAGATAACATCAAACTTTAGTAATTCTAATGGAATCAAGTCGACCCAAAAACTTTGGTTTCCAAGAATTACTTTACAATTCCTATAATACTCATGTACTACTAAAGTATCTCCTATAGGCGTATAGATAAATAATTCCTTATCCATACGTTCAGATATTTTATCTATATGTAATGCACACATACTAGATATGAATGAGTGTGTAGTACCAGGATCAAATAATGCATAAGTGGATTGATTACATAAAGTTATCGTACCAGTTACAACATCTGGAGCTTCTTCCCCTTCCTGGTGTGTCATAGCGTACATTCTACCCTGCTGCTGCTACAGTTGCTGTTGGGGTCGTCCAGCTACCCCTTTCTACTTAGCTACATCGGATACCTTACCTCTAGTTCCGGTCGTTCTAGGTTGGTTTACAGTCTGGGTAACTTCTTTTTGCTTATTCCGTGCTCTATGACCTAGCTGAGGACAATCTCTTTTGAAATGCCCAGCTTGTCCGCACTGGAAACACACATTCCTATTACTGTAACAAACCCCTGTATGAGGTTTACCACAGTTTACACACAACGGTTTCCTCCCCGTACTAGCCACCGACTCACTAGCACGACCTGATATTAATCGACCACTTTGTTTAGCTACAGGTCTGGACTTCTTTCGACTCAAACTTTGTTGGCTCATGCCCCCAAAACTTCTTATCCTCGATTGTCCAGAGAACGAGGATCTAAATTTTTTTACTTCTTGTTTCTCCAGGCACTCTAAACTGTTCTTCTTCTGGTTGAAGTTCATCCTCCTTCGCTACACCCCACTCTACTCGGATAGCGGTCTCAACTAACTGAGTGAAATTCACCCAATTAGATGTAGAGGTAACAGGTGTACATATTTTTCTTCTTAGGCCACTCTCAAATCTCCTACACCTCTTCTTCTCTTCCGCGATGATCGGAAGGTTAAAGTCATGCTGAGATAACTCAGTAAATTTTTGCTCATACTCAGCAACCGTCATCACTCCCTGAGTTAGCCTAAAAAATTCCTCCCTCTTCGCATCTCTAAAAGAACTAGGGTAGTATTTATCCTAAAATACTTGTCTAAACTCAGACCAAGTCATAGTTTCTGAACTACTCCTTCTAGCCTCTATCACTTTCCACCACTTCTCAGCCCTTTTTTGCAGCAAGAATGCCGCTAACTCGACCTTACAGTCCTCAAGGCATCTCATAACTTTAAAACACTTCTCAATCAAATACAACAAGATTTCAGCATCTAATGGATCTGTGGTTCCATCAAACGTCGTGGCTTCTAAAGCTTTCAGCCTCTCGACACGGAACTTCTTTTCTGGATCGTTTTGAATCGATCCTACACTCGCCGCTAATCTTTGAGTGATTGATCGGGGTTCTACATCTACCTTTGGTGTACTAGACTCGTTTTCAGAAGTTGCTTCTTTTCTACTGAGTCTCTAACTCTTTTCCCCTTCGGATCTGGGTCTAATGAGACCTCAGGACCTCCACTAGTAGAGTCAATATTCCTCTTCTCAGTCTCCTTGCTCGGTCTGCCTCTTTTCCTCAGCATCTTTGCCTAGTTATTAAGTACACATGTTAGGGATTTATCTATGGGACTTTAATCTAATGCATGAACTCTATCTTTCACCCAAAGTTCTATGCTTTAATACTAAACTAGCTCAAACCTTTCCCAAGCTTACGTATAACCCATCCTTTAATACCAAGCTCTAGTATCAATTTAGACATTTACACTCAACCTTTTCCAGGTTTTACGTAAACCTTTGCTTACCAAACTGGTACAAACTAACTCTTTAACTTCCCAGAAACTTATATTGGATATCAAGCTGGTATAAACTAATTCCTCAATTGTCCAAAAATTTATGCTCTGATACCAAACTGTCACACCCCACTCCGGACCACCTTCTTGGTCCTAGAGAAAGACGTGACTGCAGCAGTTATCAACCCTTGGGCTGACACTTACTGCCTAATAACTCTTGCGGAATAACTTCAATACCAAATACAAATTATATGCAACAGGACGGCTGTAGGCCCACAATTTATTAACTTAGAAACTTAATATGTTTAGAGTATTTACAACATTAGATTTACAAGTCCCAAAACCCACAAACCCTAGTCCCTATATGAACAATAGCAACATGTGTACAATATTAACAGTAACCACCTAACAAACGGTCACAATTCTTTTGGTCCTTTAGTGGCAGAGCAGATACTGAGCTGTCTTCAGAGGATTTGACAGCTTTCTCCCTGTCCCAAAATAAACAAAGCCCGCACACTCCTATTATTCTCACCCTACTCTAAGGAGAATACAGAAGATCACCTCTTGGTGGTGGCCATCTTGGATTGCTGTTTTTGGTTCGAGGAGATTTGAAGAGTTCGTGATCGGTGGGAGAAGGAATTCGTGAAGACTTATTTAGCTTCAAGGGTAAGTATTCTAATTCCTTATCCTTCTCTATTGAATCTAAATGGCATGTTGCAAAATTTTGTAAAACGCATCATTTGTGTTTATACTTCTGTGAAATTAAAATTGGGATACGATCAACGCTTCCGCATCGGACCTCACAGTCCTTTACAGTTGTCTCCTATGACAAATGACCAACATGTGCTGAACACTTTAAACACATGACTCAACAAACACTATAGTCTCTGTAATAGTAGTATTTATTGAAATTTTAGAATATGGTTTCCTCATACACTATACGAATGTCACACACAACGTTCTAGCAAAGTTAGAAACAACCGAAAAGCAAAAAAGAGTAAATCAATATTCAACACAAAGGAGTTGATAACCTAGTTTGGTGATACACCACCTACGTCTGCGGGGCAGAGTACCCTAGAAAGATAGCCCACTAATTTATAAAAGTCAAGAGATTACAACGTTATACTTATATCCAAATAGAGAAGATTACAGTGGCACACGAAAAGCTCAACTTAGCTAATCATCTATGCTCCCTCTAGATGTAAGACTCTCACTTGAACTTAGGCTCCCTCTTGAAGGGATCGAATCTCAAGCAGAAACGTGTGATCGCCTTTCAATTTTGTTTTTGATTTCATATAAACAAAATATGGTATAAAAACAATAACATAATGGATAAACAATCAAGATTAGCGTGCATTTAAGATAAGAAAAGAGGAAAGAGCTAAACCTTACCTTTTTAGATTGCCAAATTTTTTACGATTCCCTCTTTATCTTTTCTGAAATGTCTCTCCAATGATCAAGGAACACCACCGTAAGTGAAACCTTATTATTCTCTAGGATCCCAAGAATTAGATGTGTGGTCTTCAAGACTTGGAAGAGGAAGAATAAGTAGTAGAGAAAAGAAGAGAGATTTTGAGAGTAGTAGGAGACTAGGATTCAAAATTCCTAATTCAACTGTGTCACAATCATGGGCCATAAAGACTTATTTATAGAGATGAGGGGTGACTCCTTTCTCCTAGTCATTCATATTCCTACTCTAGTTCTAATTTAATTAAATAACTTTTATTTAATTAATTAGTCCAATAATTAAATAACCATATATATTAAATTCAATTTAATATATATAATAAATAAATAAATAAACATCACATGTTTATTTATCTCTACTACAAAATTAATTAATTAATTAACCATTAATTAACCATTAATTAATCAATTAAATGACTTTATTAAATCACATTTAATATAGAATTAACCAACATATAATTATCACATATTTATATATATACATCTCTTTAATATTTGAATCTTATTCAAATATTTTTCTCTCTTAATTATAGATCACATCTATAATTAATCATATTATATTCATCTCATTAATATGCCATTAATTTGAATAATTCAAACCATTTCTCTTATATATCCTTTAGTGAGCTACAGATTAGACCTTATGGACCTACAAATTAGAAGCTACAATGATATAAGATTAATTAATTAAACTTTTTCATTAAATTAATCAATTTTTATTAACTATCGGTCACTCCACTAAAGACCATAGCTGCATTCTTCGCACTGTAAATTTATTTCTATATCCAAAGATATAATCAATCAACAGTTAGTCGACCCTTCACAAATAGCTCATAATTATAGTTAGGTTAAAATACCATTTTACCCCTGTAGTTACCTCTAACTTCTTAAATACCGCTAATCCCTCTAATGAATAAACAATTTATAGTCCAACTATAAACTCACACCTCATGGGCTAGTGAGAGGTTGAGATCTCAATGTTCAAGACCCAGAATCAGCTATTAAGGGAGAAATTTATCTACTTTCCTTAAGGTCAGGAAATGAGTGAATTCCATCTTGTGTAGTTGTGTTTCTAGCTCCCTACTTGAACAAGTCCCCAAAATGGTAGATTTATTGAGTCGACTAACAAGGCCGCTTTCACCCATACAAATCAAAGGATTTCCCTCATAGATAGAAGTTTACAACTCACTCAAGATTAAGGTCAAGTCACATATGGTCATCCTAATTAAATGTAAGTCTCTTCTAGTAATTATTTTATATAGATAGACTATTAATTTCGCGGTCCGGTCTTATATAAACTCTTTGTATATAATATTCTCGCTCGCATGTCTCCACATGAACGATAAAGATCAAATCATTTGTAGTACGTTGCAACAATTGTAACATGTACACAACAGGCCGTATTCGTAGTGTCACAATGATAAGGTGCCCAACCTTATCTATCTACTACTGACCGTTTAGGTTATAACTTAAACGTGATCAACCAGTACGTCTCCACATACATATTTAAGTTTCACAATATAACCTTGGATCCTAGTTTAATGGATTGATTTAATGCAGCCTAAACATTAATAAAATACCTAATATTTTATTAGATATATAATTTGTCTTTACAAACTACAAGATACACTCGATTTAGGACATTAACTCCAACACCCCTAAGTATGTGCATATTAGTGTTGAACTATTTAAGCTATCCCTAAATGTAAGAGACTTCCCCTCACTTGTAGATATCTTTCCACCTTATTATGAACTTATTTCATGTGAGGACTTAGGCTCCCCTTAAGTCTTGAGAACTCCTTTCTCGATGAATGAAACCTTAGCCTCCTTGTAAGGTGTGAGAAATCCTTCTCGATCAACTATGTCTGAGACTCCCCCTAAGACCGAGCAATCTTTGTTCCTATAAAACGCTCATTGTAGAAGCCAGTAAAGAACATGTTGCCACAAATAAAACACAAGATCTTCTTTTTTAAATTATTTAGTGTTGTAAGTATTCTGTAAAGCTCACACAATGATCTCACAAATAATATATGTGACAACCCTAGCACAAGATTTTCTTTGCTTAAAAACCACAGCAGAATGATGGAAAGTATCTCCACATAATATCGGCAAAACACCAAGAAGAAAAACATCTCAGAGAAAATATTCAACAAAATAATTAAATAAAGGAAGAAATATTTTTCAGAGTTGGCACCTTAAAGAACAACCTCTGAGACAAGAACCTATAAAGACAAAAACTGAGAAACTCCTAAACAGTCGAAGGAGAAAGTGCTAGAAGACTTAAATAAATATGTTTATTCAATATCACATTTCTAACATTTATATATAAAAGGGATGATGGTGTAACAATTCATTATGTTTTGTGTTTTTAAACGGATAAGAAATCCACATATTTAAAAATTAATAGGAGCAATTCAAATAATTATAGATTTTAATAAACAATGATAGATTTTTATAAATATCTATCAATGTCTATCACTCAAACTGATAGATGTCTATAAGTATTTACTTGTGTTTATAACTTATAAACGTGATATTTTGCTAAATTTGAAAATATTTCCTACCGTTTTGTCATTTAAAACAATAACCCTTAAAATATTGCATCATTTAGGTTTGAACCCAAATCTTCAAGGATAGTGAACAATTGAGCCAACTGACTTTCTTTCATTTTCAAGATTTCTTCACAATTTCAGAAAAGTTTTTAAAAATTAAAAAAAAAAACATAAAACTCAATTGGATACCAAGCAAATATTTTTTTTCAAAATTTAAAAACAAAAAATCAAATAATTATCAAACGACCCATAGTTTTTAAAAACTTGCTTTCATTTTTTAATTTGGCTAAGGATTTAACTCTTTTACTTAATAAAGATGTAAATTATTGTAAAAACATTGAGACAAAGTAGGCTCAACTAATTTTTAAAAACCAAAAATAAAAAGTAAATTGATTACCAAACGAGATCTTAATTTTCAAACCTTTGCTCTGATTTTGAAGTCACCTTTATGTAATATAGAAAACAAAACAAAGAAACCAATAAATGGAAATGATGTTCATAGACTTAATTTTCTAAAATAAAAACAAAAAACTAAGGTCCTGTTTGGTAACAACTTGGTTTTTGTTTTCGTTTTTGAAAATTAAGCCCATAAAATACTATTTCCACCTCTAAATTTCTTCATAAGTTATCTACTTTTTACCAATAGTTTAAAAAATCAAACCAAATTTTAAAAACTAAAAAAAAGTAGCTTCTAAAAAGTTATTTTTATTTTTGGAATTTAGCTAAGAATTTAACCACATCATACTTAAAAAAAAAAAAAAAAAAAGAAGATGCAAATCAATGTAAGAAATTGGGAGAAAATAGGCTTAATTTTAGAAAAACCAAAAAAACAAAAAACAAAATGGTTAACAAAAGGGGTCTAAATAATTACCGAATGGGAATTAAATAGTAACAAACAAGACATAAGTAAGTAAATAAGATTAGGCCTTTGTTCATTCATACATTTTTCCTTAACTTTGACATAACAGCTTCACTGCATGTTTAAAAGTGTTTTTGAAATAGTTAAATTCACTTCATTCTTGTTCAAAATCACCTGGAAACACACTTTTAATAACTCAAAATCAATTCATGTTTAATTTTATAGTTCTAAATACATCATACCATTACAATTGAATTTGAATGATTAAAAACATTTAAGATTAATTTTAAAAATAACAAAAGTGATTTTAACAATTTTAAAATCACTTTCAAACATGTCCTATATAAGTACTTAAAGAGCCATATGTATATATATATATATAAGAAAAGGTTTTATATGTACATATTTAGATACATAAATATTGCTTCAAGTATTTGAGATTTTGCAATAGATTACAAAAATTGGAGGGTCAGTTTAAATGATGTCGATTTTTTTAAATTACTGAAAAATATGTATCTTTCAGATTTACCCTTCATATATCCCGTATGCTTCATTTCATCTTGCACATTTGAAATAAATATCTACAGATTTTATTTTTTTGAATCTGCAGATTATATTTTTCTCATTAATTATTGGAGTTTATCATATTTCTAAATTATGTCAAGTTATAAATTTTATGGACTTTATAATTTGGGATTGAATATGGATGGGCCTTCCATGTTTCATTACTTATTAATAAGTTCCATCTTTCTCTTATTTTTGTTTTATCTTTTTCTGTATCAAAATATTCTTGCGACACACCCGAAGTAAAAAACTTACAAATTGTAGAATCATAGATCACCAAAATTTCGAATATGGAGGCAGATAAAGGTGTAAATAAATGATAGATTCTAATTCAAAGGTATTCATATTCGTTGTTCAATACTTAAAATTTGAGTTCTAGGACTAAATTTTCTTAAGACCTGTTTAGATTGGTTAAAGAAAAAAGTTTGTTTCCAACAACTTGTTTTTATATAAGTATTTTCGATAAAAACGGATTAAATACACTTCAAAAGTGTATATCTTTTAGTTTTAGTTTTTGGAAAGTTTCAATCTATATTTTTTTTTAGCGGTTTAAATTTTAATTTTTTTTTTTAAATATATTAATGAGTTAAATTTTTTATCATTGTCCTCTTAAGTAACGTTGACTCGTTTCATTTAATTTTATTTTATTTAGTTAGTTTTGATTTGATTATCTTAGATTAGATTATGTATTTTTCATTATTTACGATAGGTTTGAAGTTTTGGATTAGATTATACATTTAAATATATTGTAATTGATCTCTTAACCCTCAGAAAAAATATATCTATTTATGTTTAGATATTTTTTATATACGAATTAGATTGAGATATTTTTCAATGGAAAACTACATTGTAAGGAAAATAAATTTTAAAAAACTAAAGTCATGACTTCAACTTTTTTATAATTAACAGGTGTAACAATCACACAGAAATCAGATAGTAATCACAATCAAACTTTCAGGCGGAAGTTTTTTTTCACATGTTTGTAAAAAAGCAAAACTTAGGAACACCGCGCCCAATTTTCAATTTCCTTTAATTAAAATTACAATTGCCCATTTTTCAAAATCATTTTTTATAATTAGATATTCGTCCAATCTCCCTTTAAAATTTTGATTGGTTTTTCCAATGTCCTAACATTTCCATGTCCACAAAAACAATTTGTTGGACTTAGAGTGAGCCCCCCAAAAATGTATAAATAAAAATAAAGAAATAAATAAAAGGAAATGGTAGAACAGCTGGCTAGTGTATGAAAGATGAGAGATTGACTTTAAAAATACCCAAAAAAAAAAAAAAAAAAAAAAAAAAAAAAAACAGAATGATTATTTTAGAGGACTTGCTCACTGTTCTCCACTACCATGCTCTTTTTCCTTTATTTTTTAAGTTTGAGGTGACACCTACATCTTTGATAGGCTCAATCAGATGTCAAGAACATATTCTGTTTGAACTCCAAAAACTCATATTATTAGATAAAGAGGGACAAAAAAGCAGCCCCCCCTCTCATTTTTCTTGATAGGCATCATGTTCCAAAGACTCTTACTCAAATGTGTGACTGTCAATAAACAAATAATGTATACTCTGCATAACAATAGATTTTGTAAATTATTAGTCTCTATCAAGTTTTTTTTTTTTATGATGGGTTGATTATATTTTAATCGATAAATTTGTGTAAGTACGTAGATTGAAATGAAAAGATAGATTTTATTTTCTATCGCTAGAATGTGATTGACAAGACATAAAAAAATTATATAGAATATAATAATAAAGTGTAAAAAAGTATGAAGACACTCTTTACTATCTCAAAGTTTGTTGAAACTTTAATGCATCTTTGTTATCCATAGTACATATAGAAAGAATATAATACAAAGTTTGTTTATTGAGCTTATTAAATGGTTATTTGATTTTTAGTTTTGAAATTTATGTTTGTTTTCCTCTCGATCTTTTTATTATGATTTTCACTATTTTAATAGAAAAATGTTTAAATTCATAAAAAAAAAGTTTATTTTAACATCTATAATTAGGTTTCCTAATTACATAATATCAAACAATTGATATAAAAAAAATTGTTGTATGTATTTGGTGTGTATGGCAACTAGCTTATACTACTTTTGTTTTATTGCGTTGAGTAAGAGGTCTACTAGGTGTATGATACATTCTTTAGATTATGTGAGAAACTTAACTTCCTAATTAAAAAGATCAAACATTTGAGCTTTTTTAATTAAGTTTTAATAAATAATTGTAATGTGTATAGATAAATGATAAACTCTAGCCAAAAGTGAAAACTGATGAGTTATGTTAAATTTGAATTCTTTGCTTCGTTTGTGTTCTTGAAATTCGTAGAATGCTAAAAGTGGAAATAATCGTTATTAATATTTTAGGAACTGGTATTACGATAATATAAATATAGGAGGATATGATCTTTCTTTGTAAAAATAATACGAAAGTACACACATCAAATGTTGTCACGAATAATAATGTTATAGCATTCCACAGGACATCGAAACAGACATGAATAATAGATAAAAGGAACATAAAAAATTGATGACCCAGTTTGGTGAATAAAACCTACGTTTGGGGAGTTGTGTGCCCAGAAAAGATAATTTCACTAATATAAATGTCAAACAATTATAACATTGTACTTATGTATAATGACAACAATATTACAATGATTTTCGTAGAAAATAACAAGGTATTTAAGTGGGTTTTATTGGGTTTTTTGGAAATTTAAAGACCCAATAGCATTCTTGTAAATAATGAGCAATGGCATTTTTGTAATATCCCTTTCTTCTCCAAAATAGGGCTGAAAATCGTGTGACTCTAGTGAAGGGGTGCCGAACTGAACAGTAGAAGAAAAAAGGGAGCCGCCTAGGATTTTTTCGGTGCAGCAGCAGTCGCCTAAAGAACGAGGAGCCGCTTGGGACGAAGATTGGAGTTCGAATTTCGTCCGACCGTGGGTGGTTCGTCTGGCGTGTGTCCGCGTCGTGCTTGCGTGGTTCAGCGGTCGGTTCTTGACTGGTTTAAATCAGTTCCAGTCTAGTGAGTGCCGAGTTCGAGTGTCGCGATCTGGTCTGAGAAGTTCGTTGTGGAGGCTGTTTCCAGCAGAGGTGAGAGATACACACGGGTCTGTACGTGGTTCGCCGGTCAGAGGCGGGTAGCACATTTATTTGGGCTGTTTTGCAGCAGGTTGTTCTCAGTGGTTAGAGGCGACGTTGTGTGCGGATCTCTCTCGGTATCAGTGGATACTGAAATTGCAGATTGGTGAATTTGTTGATTATCTGTAATTTGTAAAATTCCTTTATTGCTCATTAATAAATTAATTCAAGCTTGTTCTCAAAGTGGATGTAAACCAATCTGGTCGAACCACTATATATCTTGGTGTTTTTTTACTTCTTTCGTTTTATTTCTGCTGATTGTTTGCGTTCTGTTTTTGGGCCATCTAAGTTAGGTTCAGAAACTCTCACAGTGGTATCAGAGCTCAGTTGATCCAAAGGAGGTTGTGCGGTAGTGTGTGCGGACATATTCTTTGTTCAGGTTTTTTTTGTTGTGGAATTAATTTGACGGATGGCTTCGATGGTCTACACGGTTCGAAGTTGTTAAATTTGATGGGAAAAAGGTGATTTCGGGTTTATGGAGGAAAAAGATTAAGGCTATTATGGTACAAAAAGTAAGCCAAAAATCTTAAACGAAGATAAACCTTCCACCAACAATTACAGAAGCTGAAAAAGGGATATGGATGAGATGACTATTCAACAAATAATTCTGTATCTGTCAGATTGGAGTGGCTTAAGGCTAGTAGATAGGCCACTACTAGCAGCGGAGTTGTGGAAGAAATTGGAAAGTCTTTATTTGACCAAGTCCTTGCCAAATAAATTATATCTAAAGAAAAAATTCTTTGGATATAAGATGGACTCAAGTAAAGGCTTAGAAGAGAACCTAGATGAATTCCAGAAGATTATAGTTGATCTCAATAACATCAGTGAGAAGATGTCGAATGAAAATCAAGCAGTTATTCTTCTGAATTCTTTGCCAGAATCGTATCGAGAAGTTAAGCAAGCTATTAAATATGGACGGGATTCATTGTCCATGGATATAGTGTTGGATGCCTTGAGAACGAGAAATCTCGAGATTAAAAAGGAACGCAAGGATGGAGAGTTACTCATGGTCAGAGGCAGAAATGAGAAAAAGAATGGAAAAGGAAAAGAGTCGAGATCCAGGTCGAAATCAAAGGGGAAAAGCAAAAAGTATTTCCTATGTCATAAAGAAGGACACTTTAGAAAGAATTTCCCTTTGAATAAGAGCAAGGAAGCATCAAGTAGCAAGCATACAGGGGATTCTAGTGCAGCAAATATTTCTGATGGGTATGATTTAGCAGAGGTTTTGATGGTGTCTAGCAGGGACATTTAAAATGCTTGGATCATGGATTCAGGGTGCACGTTTCACATGACTTCTAATCGGGATTTCTTGATTGACTTTCAGGAAAATGATGGGGGATCAGTTCTGCTTGGTGATAATGGTGCTTATGATGTAAAAGGAATTGGGTCAGTTCAAATTGTAACACATGATGGTATGATCAGAATTCTTACAAATATAAGATATGTTCCATAACTCAAACAAAATCTAATTTCTCTAGGCGAATTAGATAGAGTAGGTTATTTTTATAAATATGAGAATGGAGTTCTGAAGGTTATCAAGGGTTCTTTGGTTAAGGTGAAGGGGACCTTGAGGAATGGTCTTTATGTGTTGGAAGGTACTGAAGTTTCAGGTAGTGCTGCTATTGCATCTAGGAAAAAAACAGATAAATCTATGTTATGGCATAACAGATTGGCTCATGTGAGTGAAAGAGGTCTGCAAGCTCTTTCACAACAAGGTTTACTTGGAGGAGTTAAAGACATTGAACTCCTATTTTATGAACATTGCATAATGGGAAAGTCTACTAGAGTGAAGTTTGGGAAAGGGAAGCATTCTACTAAAGGAATTTTAGATTATATTCATTCAAATTTGTGGAGTCCTACAAATGTACCTTCTATGGGAGGTTCGAGATACTTTATGTCAACCATTGATGATTGTTCAAGAAAGGTGTGGATGTATCTACTAAAACAGAAGGATGAAGCTTTTGGGAAATTTCTTGAATGGAAAAAGCAGGTTGAGAACCAGACAGGCAGGAAGGTAAAGTATCTGAGGACAGACATTGATTTGGAATTTGTGAATCACAAATTTGATAAATTTTGTAAATCTGAGGGAATTACGAGACATTACACTGTTACGTACACTCCATATTAGAAGGGTTTAGCTGAGAGGTTCAGCAGAACAATTATGGAGCGTACAAGATGTCTCTTGGAAAATGCTATATTACCCTTGAAATTTTAGGGGGAAGTTGCCCAAACAACTTGTTATCTTATTAATAGGAGTCCGTCTTCTGCTTTAGGCCTAACGACTCCTCAGGAGATATGGACAGGAAAAGCTTCAAGCTTGGATCATCTCAGAGTGTTTAGATGTTCAACTTATGCTCATGTTAAGGAAGGGAAGTTGAACAAGAAGGCGCTAAAATGTATGTTTATTTGCTATCATCAGGGTGTTAAAGGATATAAACTTTGGTGCTTGGAAGAGGGTAGAAATAAATGCATTATCAGCAGAGATGTGACCTTTAATGAAACAGAGATGCCATTTCGTGTCAAAGAGCAGCAGAAACAGCAGACAATTGATCAGGTTGAGGTAGAGGTT
>NC_052353.1:44595715-44611378 GCF_009727055.1 Benincasa hispida
TAGAAGGTTAGAATTGATTCTAAAAGCACATACCATGCAGTTAGTTCAGGTGAGATTCCAGTGATCAGTCATGCCGAATGTCTGGATGGTAGACCAGCCTCAACTGTATGTAGAAACTTGATTGATGAGCGGAGACTTTTGGTGAAGAAACTCAAATGGCAGTGACCTACAGAACTAATCAGCTTATAACACGTGAACAGACCTTCAAGCGGGGCGAGGCAAAGCTCTTACGAGGTATAGTTATGCTATTTAGTTGCTTATGCTCTTCACTTGTGCAGACTGATAGTAGAAGACAGAGCCTCTTACTTTTGAGGAGGCTATTGTAAATCTGATTCCGAAGGAACAAGTGGAAAGGAATGGCTATGGAAGCAGAGTTGTTCATCGTTGCAAAAAAGAATCTAGAACATGGTCCATTGGTTACAAAGCCTACCTAATTAAAGAAGAACTCATTCAGTCATGGTACAGTACAGAAGGTGCGTGTAAGGCTAGACTGGTAGCCAACGGGCTACGCATCGGCCAAGGAGGAGTATTGACTTTCATGAGAATTATTCATACTCCGGCTGGCTGAGGCCATTCATCTATTCGATTAATTAATCTATTTGCTGTTCACTTGGGTGATTATTATTGTGAATCAAGATGGACAGTTCCATATTTATCTAAGATATTTTTGGATTTGTTTGTACAGATTGTTCCTTCATGGTAATTAGAGGAGAGTGATACTAACAATGGCTCAATCCTAAGGCTATGAGGTGAAAGGGGAAACATGGCATAGTACATAGTAAGGGTTATTTATATTGTTTTCGTTACGTTATACATACAGGTAAGGTTCCATAATTATGCTGAGATATAGACAACGTATTACTTGAAGGATTAATAGGTGTGTGGTTATTTAAAGTTTTAGGATCAGTAAGATAATTAGAAAACAACACCATTAAAAGTTCAATATGATTTTAATCTGAAAGCAGAAGGTTCACAGGAGCCTTTGGAGTGAGTGGCCTGCAGATGATACTGGAAAACCTATCTCAGACAACGCGTGCATATACTTATCTACTTATGTATGTAAGATGATATGAATTCTGTGTGTCTAAGGATTATTCTAGAATCTGTGAATCTCTAAGATACGATTGAGTAGTGAATTGAGATGAAGATTTAGGTGAAACTGAAAAGGAATCCTAGGCCATAGGTTGAATGATAAAGAGATATGGAAGAAAGGTTTGTATAAGAGTTTTGAGACATTGAACATTACATTAGCTAATAAATTCGGACTTGCCAATGTCATTTAACTAGAGATAAATATATTTTTAAAGTTTTTTTTTTTTCTTTACAACCATAATGATGTGCATGTTTAAAATTTGAACCCACTTGGATACAACTATAAAGAACAAGATGAATGGGCCAGAATGAACGCCACAATGAAAATAATGTCAATATAATAAATGGAAAGGGAAAGGGCTGGGAAACAATATGGTAGGAAAGAAACATTCATGTTCAGGAATCTCTTAACTCTAAAAAGGGACCCTCAATCTTAAGCAATACTCTTCAAAAACATTGGGAATTGCGTACGTTTGCATAAATAATTGTTTTATATTTTGCTACATTTGATGATGTGAAATGTCCTATACCAAGTAGAATTGAGTTTGGGGCATGTTTTGGGAACATAAATATAGGGGAATAGGACCCGTTTTTTCTTATGGGATCTGCTCCTCAAATTCCAATCACACGTTATGCATCAATAGCGGGTTTCAGGTCTGCATCGAACTCTTTACTCGATAAATTTATTATAAGAAGTTATTCAATGTGTGTGAGAGCATTTTTAAACATCAAATAGTTATTCTTTTGAAAGTCTAGTGATCACATAGATATTTGGAAAAAAGTGTTGGACAAGATAATGAGACAAATTAACATTTGTAAACCAAAAGTAGATACAATTTTGCAATTAGAAGTGTAGTTGAAAGAACACATATTCATAATATTTTGGCAACTTATAAGGGATATGATTTGCACTAAATATTAATCACATATTAATGATTGATATTTATGATATATTTTTTTTTTGTGCAATAATTGGCCAAAATGGAGAAGCAACTTTTTAATCTCATAAAGAGGAAGGTCATGTTAATTACATTAACTAAGTTCAATTTGGCTATGTAAATGATAAAATTTTGTCATAACATTGCTATTAAAATATATGTTAACTATTGTTTGATGTTAATTCATATCAATCAAAATAAATAAATAATGGTTTATAATACTCGTTTGGGTCCATGTGTTTTAAGTTTGTTCCATTTTGATATTGTATTTTCAATTGTCAATTTTAATCCATAATATTTTATAAATTTTAATTTTTTTTGGCATGTTTCGGTCTTCTTTCCCATTACTTAGAAAAGTGAGCCTGACATCCTCAAAATTGGTGTCTGATGATTCTTCATCACCACTGGAACTTTAACTTAACATCTTGGCTTCCTCCTTCGATCTGTTCGATTCATTTCCTATCTCTATCATAGGGCTTTGGGTGGTCTTCTTTTAGTAGTTTATTAGTAAATAATTTAATCTCAAATTAGTCATCCTCATAAATAAGAAACAAAAAAAAAGCCTTTATTAGCGTTTCTTTATTGGAAGTACATTTATTAAATTAGATAATGAAAAATAAGGATAAAATGACATAAAACTCAAAGTATAAGGATAATGAAATGAAAACTTAAAATGTAAGAAATAAAATATAATTTTAATGTAGATAATTAATGTTGGTAGCACATTTATTTGGGCTGTTTTGCAGCGAGTTGTTCTCAGTGGTCAGAGGTGACGTTGTGTGCGGATCTCTCTCGGTATCAGTGGATACTGAAATTACAGATTGGTGAATTTGTTTATTATTTGTAATTTGTAAAATTCCTTATTGTTCATTAATAAATTAATTCAAGCTGGCTCTTAAAGTGGATGTAGACAAATCTGGTTGAACCACTATATATCTTGGTGTTCTTTACTGCTCTCGTTTTTTTTTTCTGCTGATTGTTTGCGTTCTGTTTGGTCATCTAAGTTAGGTTCAGAAACTCTCACAACTTCTGTAGAGCTTAATCACTCAACCATTTCACCTAGACTCCCTCTAGATTTGAGACTCACTTCTATAGAGCTTAATCACTCAACCGTTTTACCTAGACTCCCTCTAGATTTGAGACTCAATTTCTCTTAGTACCTTAGGTTCCCCATAAAAATGAGACTCTCTCGGCTATTTAAGCTCCCCTTAAGTCATGAGCTCCCTGTCACTTGATTTTTATCTTTCCCTCTCGAGCAAAGACCACTTCACTCATTTTACTTAGGTTCTCCCTAAATTTGACACCACACTTGTGATAGAAGTACTTCATAACACAATGACTCTCGATATCTTTAGTGAAAACGGCCAATCCAACTAAAGTGATTGAAAGCTTTTAAATATGCGTAACAAACACTCATAAGAGCAACCTCTACTTCCAAAAATAATCCCATACAAAGAAAGCGAAAGATTTTCAAATAAATAGCAGACAAGATTTTCCATATAAGGAAAATATTTCGCAGAAACAATATTTCCAGAAAACATCTCTTTTGTCAGATAAGATGAATGTAGAGACAAATCAAGAGACATCCGTTTTGGTATATTTTAAATTACCAATCAACCAAATTTTTAAATTTAGTGGTAATTTCAACATAAAAATTTATCCCAATTCACCTAACACTCAATCAAAATGCTAACATTGCATCATAAAACTCATGCTACATAAACATGTTTAGTTATGTAATATTGACCTATAAACAAATAAATATAGAGCTGAGAAACTCATGTTTTTGTAACTTAATTATTTTATCTCTAACTCAAATACAAACTCAAACCAGGGAAAGAAAAAAAACAAAACTTTAAATGACAGGTTAAACTTCTCATTGAGACCTCATTTGACATTTGATTTGACCATGGGAGGTTCACCCTTGTCTTCTTTGCCCTACAACTGTTTAGAAGGGTCATCTTATTAATTCAGATATATGATCAAATCTTAGGTTTGATAAGAATCTAAGATTTCGTTTGATAATTGTTCGATTTTTTGTTTTCTATTTTTTGAAAATTGAACTTATAAACACTATTTCAATCTATCAATCAATTTATTTATTTTATTATCTACTCTTATAGAAGTGTTTTAAAAAAATCAAGTCAAGTTTTGAAAATATAAAAAATAATTAATTTTTTTTAAATTAGTTTTTGTTTTCAGAATTTAACTAAACATTCAAGTATTTATATAGAATAATGAATACCAAATTTTGAAAAAAATAAAAAAGTAACTTTTCTATTTTCTATTTTAAGAAAGATAATTCAGTAGTTCATTCTCTTAATGAAAATTTCACTACAATTTGCTGTTGAAAATTTTTAACACCAAGTTATTTTACTTTTCAATATTACATTTTTTTTTCCATTCAAACACATTCTTAGGTTAAATTATATAATTAAGTTTAGTCCCGGCCCTTTTATAGGTTTACAAATATTTAATAAATCCATGAATTTTCACTTTTGTGCCAAATGTATTTCTAAATTTTAAATTTTAAGTCTAATAGGTTTTTAACCTCCTTGATATTTTATAAAGTACAATTCACATATCTATTAAAACACAAAAACAAAAGCTTAATTAGGGTTTTATTATACACAAAGTTCAAATTTATATCTACCAGACACAAATTGATTGGCTTAGACATACTTATTAGACATATTTATTAGACATATTTGTAATGTTTCGAGACGTATGCAACACTTTTGAGACTTTATAAACAAAATAGGCACAATGATTTAACTTGTAATTAAATCTTAAATTAAGTAAGGAGTTTAAAATATTTTCAAACGATAGATCGAATGATCCCAAATGTAACCAAATAAATAGAGAGTTCAAAACATAGAAAAATCCAAAGAACAAAATTATGATCAAACAAATGATTGTTATGAAGAATAAATGTAATTTTTTTAAGAAAAACAATCACGTGAGTAAGAATAGCAATTGAAAAGTTGTAGAACGATGAAATTTAGAGTCAGAGAAAGAATAATGCAGTGACTGAAAAGAAAAAGATGGATTGTTTATGTGTGTACAAAGTTAGGACAGGCAAAATGATATATATCTATCTATATGTAAATTATGTATATATTAATAATTATCTCTTTGATTTGAAAGAAACAAAATCATTACAAGTAAAAATACTTCCACAGCTTCGGTGTCAAAATTCTCTAGGCATTGCTCATTATGAGCTCTCTCTCCCATCTTTTCTTCTTTTTCTTTCGTACATATGACACCAACTGTACATGATCTTATGTTCTAATCTATGGTACAATGATGTTATACGGGCTAAATTGTGCTCGCTCGAGGTGGAATCTGATGCCTTGGAGGTTCTTAAACTCTTCAATAAAGACGATATTTTCTTTTTAAAAATTAGATTTTCACTGAAGATATATATATATATATTTTTGTGAGGAAAGCTGTTAATACTACACATTTTTGCAATGTTTCCCTATAAAGGAGAACAAAGTTATGTGTACCATTACAGCTTTGACTACTTCTCAAAGTTGTTTTGTGACCTGGAAAGAGGCTTTTTTCAGATAGTATTTTCTCCTTCATTTTTGATGAGGGAGTATTGAGAGTACATATGTAGTGGGTTATAGTTATTGTTTACTTGATATACTCTTGTTCTAAAAAATTACATAAAATAAAGCTTTTAATAAATGTGGGTGTTAACTATGTCCCTAAACTTTGAAAAGTTTTATTTTTATATTGAAAATATTGAACTTTGAATTGTTCCATGAAAAATATGTATCTTTTAAATAAAATATGAAAATTGATGCGGTAGCTGATGTGTAGACATTAGAATGATATATGATATTAATTAGTTAGATATATATTGAAGATTAGGATCATTACCCTTTATTTTACCAGTAAAAGTTATTAAAATCATTTACATCATTAATTTTTGTTGAGGAATATGTACACGGTAAATATTGGGAGATCTCACCAAGTTTTTCTTGATACATGAATTACTCTTCTTAGTGTCAATTAATTCTAAGATGAAATCTCATGTCTATCTTATAATTTTTACCCATTACCTACCATGTCAAACCTTCCATTTTTTACACAATTAATGTCACGTTGCCTTCCATTTTTTACACATTCAGTTATCGGATCAATTTCATCTTAATGTAACCAAAAAAAGAGAGAGAGAAAAAACTCTCAAAGATATATTTTTTTAAACAATTTTCAAACTCTAAAAAGTAAAAATGAAAAATTTTCAAATTTAAAGGTATGATTGAATTAAAACCCTACCCAATAGTTTATGAGTATTTTGAATAATTTAACCAGGTATATATAAATAATAGGACTTTTAAATTTTTAAAGGTAGTTATATTACGGGTTATCAAAAATAGAAAATAAGGTAAATTATTTACACAAAAAAAAAAAATATAATCATCTTTGAAGAGACTGACTGATCATAGAGATTAATAAAAGTCTATCATTGTTTATAAATTTAGAAACCAAAAGAGGTCTATCATTAGTAAAGGCTAATAGAGATCTATTCGTGGCTTATCAGTTATAAAATCTTATAGAAGTCTATCATTAATATCATGGTGATAGAAACTAACACGAATCTATCAATGATAGATTCTAATAGAAATCAATCAATATCTATGAGTGGTTTTTTTTTTTTTTTTTTTTTTGTTATTTCTATAAATAGTTTAAAATTTTTTCTATATGTGAAAATTTCCTTATATTTACTTAGAAATAATTAAACTTACTATTACACTCTCTCTTATATATATATATATATTTAAATAATATTTGGGTGCATCTTTAAAATGCATCAATCTTTAAAGATTTCTCGTAGCACTCTTCACACACACAAAAACTAGAAAATTTTAGAAGAAACCTTGACATCATTAATGACAATTCTTAATATTATTATCTGATAAGCACCAAAGCTTTAACCCCCAATCAAGGTGTTTTTTTTCTTCCCTTTGTTTTTTCCTTGATTAAAAATTATGGCCACTTGTCAAGAAACAACACATTTTGAAAATTAAAAAATCAAATAACTTATAGAATGATGTCACACACGATGCATTTGTAAACTCAATAACAATCTGAAAGTAAGAAAAAAACTTAAGTAAAATGACATAAGATTTATTAACCCAGTTCGATGAAATCACATCAACATCTGGGACAGTATACTCGTGGAAAAATACTTCTAAAACATTGAAGAGATCTTTGAATCTTCTAATGATGAAGACTAGCGGTCTGGATAAGAACAACATAATAAATTCTTCTCTTCAAAAAGTACACAGAAAGAATGCTAAATACACTTTGGTCATTCTAACAAACTCAACTCATACAGATTGTCAAATCTCCAATTCAACTCATGCGACAACCATAGCACGAAGATGGAAATCCACACCAAAAAGGAAAATGGTCAATAAAGGAAAAAAATACATAGTCGCACAAAAAAAAGAAAGAAATAATCTTGCGAAATGACCAATGTTCCTGCCAATCTTAATGACAACCACAGAGACAACAGTCAACCAAAACAACACCAGTCAACCAACAAATAGAGTTAATCTCCAATTCCAACACATTTGATTCATGATTTTTTCTAGGAGTACAAGAAAAATAAAAAAAACTGAAAAAAAAAATGCTTAATCCAACTGAAACCACTTGTTATTTTGGGTTAAAACCGATCAGCTTGAAGATTTATGTTGAAAAATATAAGAACCCAAAAATTTTCTTCAGGTTCTAGTTAGGCAAAAATGTAAAATTGGAAACCAAACCGACCGATAATATGAATATAATAAATGTCCAATCTAAACTTCAAAGGATGCGTTGGTGAGGTTGGTGAGAAAGCACTCTAGCATATAACCTACAATTTGTTACTATAATTATGGGAGAATGCAACGTTTTGTACTGTTTAACTTCAACTATAATAAGACCACGCAAAATTGTTCCCGCTAGCCCATACTTGGGTAAGTGTAATCGAAGAATTGAAAATTGAACTTACAAACCGTTCATCTAAGTGGTTCAGTCGGCTCGATTTCTCCATTAGCCCGATTCAGTCCTGGTTTCCATATTTCTTTCACTGACTAATGATTCACTCCATTTTTCTACAAAAATCAATTTGAACCGAACCCCTTAAACCCCTAGTACGTTTCTTCTTTTTGTGTGATTCTATCATCTGGGTGGTGTTATTTTGTTTATTGCTTAATTCCTGGTAGTGGATGTTGAAAGTGTACTACTAACACATGGGTGATGGAAGCTGATCAAGCAAGAAAAATCTCATTGTTGAATGTACTATAGATTACTCATGTACATGGTATCCTCATTCCTAGCTAGGTTTTGTAGCGAGTTTAATTAATTGAGAGAAATTCATGTATATTGATGGTGTGTCCGCACAAACGCACACGTCAAGTTATATATATAGTAAAACGTCGAAGAAATATCGTCCTCAAGAAAATTGGTTTGACTCTTTTAGCTATTCAGAGATTCTTCTAATTTTATTTAGGTGACCAGACTGTGATGAGAAACTAATTAATCTAATCCTAAAAAAAATAAGAAAAGTTAACATCGGGGCGAAACTAGATAAAGACACGTTTTAGAGTATGATTTTGTTAAATGGATTAAACCAAATTAATTATTTTTTATCTTAGATTGAGTTTATACAAATTATGGACCTAGGAGTCTTATATTCAGGTATATCCTCTCTTGAGATTAACCCTTCCTAATAACTAACCATCAATTCAACCTCTTGCAATTACTTGATTGGTTACAGCATTAAGCTCCTCCATCAACAATCTCTATTAATCTCCTATCACTCTCGTGCATATTTGATTAATAGTTTAACATGCTAGATCTAACCTAACACCCTCATGGCCAATTATTCAAAAGTATCAAGAACCAGCATGTCAAAATAATTATGCAAAAATTCAATCTAAGAATAATCAATTTAGTTTGAGCAATCCATAAAACTAGATCAAAACCCTAGAAAAACAAATATGTCACTCATGGTTACAACACAAACATATAACATTCATGAAGTTTCCAAACACAAAGGAACGGAAAATAAAAGAGGAAAGAAGATGCAAACCATGTTCTTGACTCTCGTCCTCGAATCCGGAATCGCACAATGAACTCTTCAAATCTTCAATCCTTTGAAGCTCCGAGATGCCAACTCTATCCAGAATCACTTTCCCAAGAGAGGCCTCGCCGCAATATTGATTACGCTCACAAACATCAACCCTAAGTTGCCTCCTCACTTCAATTTGGCGCAACACAATATTTATAGACATCGATGTTGCGAACCAGCCTTGCAATGCTGGCACTGATTTACACACAACGCGCATCAGCCATTCGTAATGTTGCAACACTACAAGGCAATGTTGCGACGCTGCCCTATTTTTAAAACCTCTTGGGTCTTCAGCGTTGTGTGGCAGCATTGCAATGCTCGTTTAATGCTGTCCTACATCCAGTCTTCACCTTTTCTTCACTTTTTCACTTTGGTCATTGCCTTATGTCAAAGTTTTGACCTTCTTGAGAGCATTTTGGTCATTAATCCACAAAAATTGCTTGTTCCAATCCAATTGCTCGATTTTCTACAATTAAACATAAAAACCATCAACGACCTTGTATTAAGCATAAAACTAATGAAATTCTAAACTCAAAGAATGTACTTTTAGAGTGCGTTTCATATATACCTTTCGGAATATCTAGCTATCACTTTATAACACCATGTATATGTTGATACTCATGATATTATATACCGTTTCCTACATGCCTAATGGGTCCTTAAACATATTTACATTTCTTGAGTGGAAAAAGATAAGAGGAGATATGTGTTCCTCTATATATTCCTATGTAGTCGTCAATTCATAGGTAGTTCATCATTTTGATTAAGTTAGTGAATTGATGTTTTCAAGTCTTTTGTTCTGTCGACTGTCATATTAGGAATTTAGAATTTTTGTTTAATCAAGAAAGACTACATTTTCATCTGGACAAAACTATAAGATCCTAATATAAAAGATGAAAAAAAATTGGCTTAACTATTTTTAAAAAAATTAATAGATTTATTTAGTCCCTAATAATGTATACACGTACTGAGTTTATGTAGTTGGTTTTTCGGTTGGCCTACTTAGTCTATTTAGTTAGAGTGTTTTTAAGTTGGTTGAGTCTTTCTAGGGTCTATTTTTAGTCCCTTGATATTATATTTATACCCCATGCTTTTCTGTAAAATTTATCTTGTGGAAATACATTATTCACATGGTATCAAAGCTGAACTCGAGAAGTTCGTTCGTGCAAAGCCCGTCCAAGTTCATTAATTTACCACTATCGCGCTGCCACTGTTGTCGGTTCTAATTTTTCGTCTGCCACTAGCCACCAGCATCAGTTCTGTCTTTCGTCCACCATCAACCAGTGGATCCTAATCTAACACTGCCGATCTGTTCTCTATTGTTTGGAATGTCCTAAAATTATAGTTCATATTGTTTAAATATATTCTATTTTTGCAATAAAAGTATTATTGAAACTTTATTCAATAAAAGTGTTATTGAAATTGTATTGTATTATAAATCTAATAAACGAACTCATGGCTATAGTGTGAATACTTTAACTTTATGTAAAGACATAAAATATGATCAAGTTTTAGTTTGTAGCAAAAAAGGTTTGTATGTATACGGATGAGATTGGGTTCCTCATCTCGATGACACTATGGATGCGGCCCACTTTGTATATTGATACAAACGATGTGATCTCGAAATCGTTACTGTGGAGACATGCGAGTGGAGGCATTCTATGCAAAAAAAATGTTTGCTAAGACCGGACCACGAAATAGTCACTTTTCTTGATAACAATCGTTTAATATTAAAACTGACTATTTCAAATCAATGATCTAAGGTAACTCGATCTTAATTCTGAGCTAACTATGAACTTCTATTTATTCGAGATTATCCTTTGACCTGCATAGGTGAGAGTGGTTCAACATCGCCGCTCAATAATCCACTGTCCCCCCATTTTGGGGATAAAACCAGATAGATAGCTAGAGACATAATCCTACAAAAAGAAATTCACTCCTACCTATCTTAGGGTTAGTAGATAGGTTGTTCCCTAAAGTATTGATTCTTGAACTTGAACAAAGGAGCCCCGCCCTCTCATGACAGAGAGGGATATGATTTATTAGTTGGACAATAAACCAATTGTTTGATAAAGGATCAGTGGAGACTTAAGGAGCCAGATGTATTTACAGGGGTAAAACGGTAATTTTGACCTAGATGTAAATATGAACGACCTGTAAAGGATCGATCTACTGATTATGGTTAAATCAAGTGAACAAAAATATATCTATACTGAGAAGAGTGCAACTATTGAGCTATAGTGGTATATCTCAGTAGTTAATGAATATTGATTAATTAAATTTAAAGTGATTAGCCAATAAATCGTAAATCGTTGAAACTCGTGATCTGTAGGTCAATAAGGTCCTTCTACTAGCTCCTAAAAGATTATACCTTTGATTAGAATATTGAGTGGATTTGAAATGTTCAAAATCAATTTAGGGTTTGGATAATTATATTCGATATAATTAAACGTTTAAATTTATTGAAACTAAACGTTTTTGGAGAGTTCAATATATATTTAAATAATGACTTAAATATTGATTACATGAATAAGATTCATGTTTGAATTAGGTGTTTTACCAATTTAATATTTGATATTAAATTATTATTATTTAAATAATTAAAATTTTTAATTAATTACTAAAATTAAATCAATTTCAGAAATTGAATTTTTGTTTTATTTAATTATATCAAAGATTAAATTAAATTAATATTTGAAAATGGTTTACTTAGTGGATTTATCCCAAAATTGAGTTTGAATGGTTTTTTCCAATCTTTTAACACCTATCCCACTTAGTTAATGCTATTTGAAGTGTTAAATAGCTGATCAAATGGAGTTTGCATGTTTAATTTGAGTATATACATCTGATTTGATCAGATTTAAAGGCATGCAAACAGAATTCTAGACAAAATTCTACAGAAAATTATTTTGCTCTGAAACCCTCTCTAATCCACCTCAATTTCCCTTTCAATTCAGAATTCCACCACTCAATTCAAGACTGAGAATAGTAGAGAAGATACTTTTAGTGGTCTACTGAAGAAATTGAAGGCCAATTTCATGGAGATTGCAAGCCTAAATTGGATTTCCACAAAGGTTGTAAAATTGAAACCCTCTTTAGTTTGAAACTTTGTTTTTTTAGCATGCTTGACTCAAATTAATATAATTAGAGTGCGTAATGATTTTGTTAGCTTTCGTTTTTTTTTTTTCATGTTTGCTCTATCAATTGGTATCAAAGTATGATTTAAACACTTAATTAACATTAATTTGAGGTTGGTGGGTGAATTTCTTGAGATGCATGTTATGTGTCTGATATGGATATTCTTACAACTTTGACATTAGATTCTTCTTTGATTATGATGTTGTAGTTGTCTCTTGATTGATGAGGCTTAATGTATGCTTAAGGGTCCGTAATTTTATTGGAGTCAATAAAGTTGAAATTAAGTTGTAGTTGATAATTCAAGCAAGTAAGGTCAGTTGGAGAAAACTCAAATCGTTGCCATTGCTAGGCAGCAACGTGACGCTGCCCATACACCGTTGCAACAGTGTTCTTCTGAAGCCCAAGGCATTGCAATGTTAGGATAGAACCTTGCAACACTACTCATCCCAGCCCACCGCGAGTGCACGAGGACCTGTTCGACTGATTCGATTGCCTAGGGTCCAGTTCATTCTTATTTGGTCTGGTTTAGCCTCTTTTAGAGCTTTCAAGGTCCGGTTCAGGGAGTTTGGATCCGATTCGGGTCGAGTCCAACAATACAGAGGCATTTTATAGCTCTTTTTATATTAGTTTTTTAATATTTAGCCTTATTGCTTGCTTATGATACCAAAGTTGTTCCATATGAGTGTTGTTTAAATATTTTATGCATGTGATGTATGTTATATTTAAATTGAACATGTAAATGCATATTGTATGCTATATAGATTTGAAATCCCACCATAAGAAAGCATGTTTCATACATTAACATAAGTTATAAATTAGATATAATATATAACATGTATATTTGGGGTTTCATAAGTTTAATATAATTGTCATGTTAAAGTATGTAATGCTTAAATATATGTTATAGCATGTCTATAGTTTTATAAGAGTTATAAAATGAATTAGATATTTAAAATCTATAACAAAGATAAGATGCATGCTCACTTAGGTTTAATAACAAATTGTTTCAGTAGTTAAATTAGGTCGTTATCTTATAAAACATGGTTACAAACTCAATTGGTCTATAATCCTGTCTAAGGCTAAAGGTACTTAAGTTGATGGTTTACGTAACACCTACTATCTGGAGATTATAATCGAAATAATGAGCGTTGTTAATTGGTTTTATGAGCATGCATGAGCGGTGTGAGGTAATAAAAATGTTTTATCACTTAGACATTGTAGGTTAACTCCAAATATAAATGTTATACTTGGATAAACCACATAGACTTAGGGTGTTTATTAGCCAAAATATACCTAAGTACAAGAGATACTCAAACAATTAAAACAAAATATACCCTGTCTCTTATACACATCTAGATGTGTATAAGAGACAGGCACTAGCTAGTCATTTTTCATGACGATCGTCTCGGAGGGTTGTAACATAGGACTCGTAACAACTCAAACATAAAAAATGAATAGGGTTTCTTAGCTTCATCTTAAACATTTTCTTCAAATTTGGGGGCATATTTATACCATTCTATGAAATCTAAAAATGGAGGGTCACACTTACAAGAGTTACTAAGTGTTAATAAGTTCTTGACCAAAAATAGTAACCAAATGACTATAGTAATAAAAGTTATTCTGGATATAGTATTTAGTCAAGAATGTCTTACTTTAGTGAATGAGTATTTGACTTCCGGTCTGTAGCATCTATTTTTACTCATTAAAGTATTGTTGCAAATAAATAAAGAAATATGGGTACATTATTACTTTTGCTAAAATTGGATTTAGATGTAATTTTCTCATAGAATTTTCTTTATGTTTCAGCATGTCGAACTCAATTATTCAACTCTTAGCCTCCAATAAGTTCAATGGAGAACGATCAAATTGGAAATCAAACATAAACACGATACTAGTCGTTGATGACCTAAGATTTGTTTTAATGGAGGAATGGCCTCCTCTTCCCAATTCTAATGCAAAAATAAATGTTCAGGATGCCTATGACAGGTGGGTGAGGGCTAATGAAAAAGCCAGAGTCTACATATTAGCAAGCATATCTGACGTGCTTACTAAAAACCATGAAGCCATGGTTACTACTAGAGAGATCATGAAGTTGTTACAAGGGATGTTTGGACAGTCGTGCTTATCAGTACAACACAATGCTATAGAATACGTTTCCAATTCGCGTACGAAGGGGGGACCTCTGTTAGAGAATACGTTCTAGACATGATGGACAACTTCAACATAGCGGAAGCAAAAAATATTGTTATAGACGAGAGGAGTAAAGTTAGTATGATTATGGAATCTCTTCCGAAGAGTTTTCTAATCTTTCATACAAATACTATAATGAATAAGATTGATTAAAACTTAAAAACTTTCCTAAATGAAATCCAGACTTATCAATCCTTAATTAAAAATAAAGAAGAGGAAGAAAATTTTGTTTTCCAAAGGAAATATCAGAAGGGTTCAACATCTAATTCAACCCCTTTGAAAAGAAGTCTGGAATTTCAAAGGATAAGAGTATCCAAATGAAGAAAATGAGAAAAGGGAAGAATAAGGCCCTTGCTACTAAGAGCAAGACAGAAGTTACAACAGAAAAATGTTTACATTGCCATGTCGACGGACATTAGAAATGCAATTGCCGTAAGTATTTTGTAAGGAAGAAAGCTGAGAAGACAAATCAAGGGAAATCTGATTTACTTGTAATAAAAACATGTTTAATGGAAAGTTCTCATTTGACCTGAATACTACATTCAGGCACCACTAATCATATTTTCACTTTCATACAGGAAACTAGTTCATGGAAACAACTAAGTGAGAGAGATTCACCTAGTTCTTTGGGGTAACGCATGAGTGCAGAATTTGCCGTATAATATAGGGTGAACCGATGCCTGTCACAGATCCAAAAGCAGTTATTTAGAAAACACCGAATTAGAACGAGTTATGGAGTAGCGACGTATAAGGGTTTTCTATATGAGGCGAGGACTCGACGAAGTTGTTACTACAAATTAAATATATATTAGAGTGTTGATGATTTTTTTAACTTCTGTTTCTTTGTTTTCATGTTACTTTATCATCTGATCACTATCGACTAGTTGATTCGCCACGCATGCTCCTAGTCATCTCGCCTTCTGCTATCCTTCTCGGTCGCCCATCTAGCTGTCAGAAGATCTACAAGGAGCATCTTCATTGATCTCGCTTGCCCTATCTCTACCATGATCCAACACTTGTCCCTGTCAGAGATTTTCCCACCACCACGAGGGCGTAGCTCAACGACAATGAACAACGGATAATGGAGATAAAAAAAATGTATAGATATGAACAATACCTTTAGTTGATTCATGCCACGCCGCGAGTCGCGTCGACTGAGCCAAGCATACCATCGTA
>NC_052353.1:44611438-44624362 GCF_009727055.1 Benincasa hispida
ATCGAAAACGAAAATGACTTTGAAGGTGGGAAACAGGTAAAATCATTTCAGTAGAAGCAGTAGGAGACATGAAGTTAATGTTTTGGAGATTCCTACATTTACTAAGAAAATGTATATTACATACCTAAAATGAAAATGAACTAATCTCTGTATCTGTTTTCTTGGAAATATGTATAAGTGACTTTTGATAATAAACGAAGTGTTCATAGTTCAAGAGGTGTTTCATATATGTTCAGCTAAACTAGAAAATAACTTGTATGTATTAAAACCAACTGAGGGCAAAAGCTATTTTAAATATAGAGATGCTTTAAAACAAAAGAAACTCAAAATAAGAACGGAAGATTTCTTCTAACGCCTATCTTTTTACACTTAAAACTTGTCATATAAAGCTCAACAAGGATTAAGAGATTAGTAAAGAATGGACATCTAAATCAATTATAGAAGAACAATCTTTACCTCCAATGTTGAATTATGTCTTGTAGAAAAATGACTAAAAGATCTTTTTTCAGGAAAATGTCTTAGAGCCAAAGAACCTCTAGAACTTATATATCAGATCTTTGGTCAATTGAATGTTAAGGCTCAGGGAGGATCGGAAATCATTACCTCCATTGTGAAATTTTTATTGATGATTATTCAAGATATGACTATGTTACCTAATGCATCATAAGTCTGAAACTATCGAAAAGTTGAAAGAAATACATGACTAAGGTTGAGAACCTATTAGGTAATAAGGGATTAAAATACTTTGAGATCAGCATCGGGGTGACGAGTATATGGATTAAGCCGAGATGATGCCACTGAGTTGAGCCAAGTCGAGTCGATCCCACTGAGCTGAGTCCTGCCCATTTTTTCCTTCTATCCCCAGTTGAGCCAAGCTCCCCCTGCCGCCAAGCCTCATGGATAAAGATCATGTATTTTGGCCTATTAGTACTATTCTTGATGGGATAAATTATTTTACTTGGGCCAATCAAATAAATAGTTTTCTAATAGGGCATACACTATGGCATATTGTCACCAATGATAGTCCTCAACCGATCAGGTTATCAATGGAGGACGATAATAAATTTATTGAACGATTAGAGGATTGGGACAGTAAAAATCATCAGATCATCAGTTTGCTTGGGAATACTTCTATACCTACCATCCATTTCCAGTTAGATGCATTTGATGATTCTAAGGATTTGTAGGATTTCCTATTTACATGTTCTCAATCTATTTGTTTAGCTCATTATTATCAACTGCACAATAATCTTGTTAGTCCTACTCAAGAGATTGGTCAATCTGTAAATGACTATTTGGCCACACTCCATACAATTTGGACACAATTTGTTAATGCATTTGATGATCATCTCCGTCTTTTTAAGGTTCTTATAGGGCTTCATTCAGAATACGAGTATGTAGCAACGTGTGAGGCAACCAAGGAAGCAATATGGCTTAAAAAGTTCTTGACAGATTTGGAAGTAGTTCCAAATATGCACTTGTCAATCACCTTCTATTGTGATAACAATGGAACAATTGCAAATTCAAAAGAACGAAGAAGTAATAAGCGTGGAAAGTATATCGATCGCAATTACCATCTCATCAGAGAGATCGTACACCGAGAAGACATGACCGTCACGTAGATAGCCTCAAATTAATTAAACCAATCGATGGAGTTAGCATACAATTAGCAGAAGCAATTAGGATCTTAAGCACTCTGATTCCATCAATTTTAGCATAGAAACATGGATGTTCAAGAATAAGAAATAGAGTTTCTAAAAACTAACCTTTGAAAATTTCAAATTCTTCAATGCCAGCTTGAATCTTCACATCAAATGCTTGTAGACCACCACTTGATCTTCCCTACTATCCTCTAGGACACTAGATTGGAAAGTAGATTCTAAAATGAGTAGGGTTTTGAGGAAATTTAATGAAGGATAGAGTTGGATTTTCTTTTGGGCTAAAGAACACTTTCTCTCAAAACCAGAAAAAGCCTTTGCATGCCCCACTATTATCAACCATTTACATTGCATTTTATTCAACTTTTATCATGCAAAAGTAATTTCATATGGAATGACTACTCAAGTAGGTCAAAATTGAAGTGAATTTGAGTGTTCAAGATGGGATAAACCCACTAAATTGATTTCCATTTTTAAATTAAAAATTCAATTTTTTTTAAATTTAAATTTTCAAAAATTAAATTAAAAAAAATAAAAAAAATTTGAATTTGAATATTTAATTTTCATAAAATTCAATTTCTAATTTTAAAATAAAACTAATTCAAATAAATAATTTTTAATAAAATAATTTAAATAATAAATTAAACAAATAATTAATGAAAATAATTAATAATTTATATTCAATTATTTACATTACCAATTCATAATTCATGAATCCTTATTCATGTAATTTTGAATATTAATCATATTTAAATATTTACAATTCTCCAATTTTTTTTATATTTTCTAAATTCTTATTTCCAATTTCATTTTAATTCGATAATTTAAAGTGTAATATTCGTATATAATTACTAATTCCTTAAATTCGGAATTTGAACGATTCAAATTTCATCATTCATGCTATTCAAAGGTTTAATCCGTTTGTGAGCTAATATGGAGACCTAATGGACCTACAGATCATGGGCTCCTACAATCTGAGATTAATTGGACAAACTCTTTAAACCGAATTAATCAATATTCGTTAACTATCAGGTCACTCCACTAAAGGCCAGTAGCTGCACTCTTTTCACTGTAGGTATATTTTTGTTCACTTGATTTAACCATAATTAGTAAGTCAACCCTTCACAAGTTGTTCATAATAACGGCTGGGCAAAAGTTGTTTTACCATGAGATTACGTTTTGCTCCTTAAGTCTCATTTATCCTCAATTAGTTTGTGATTCAATCACCAAACAGAGTCCCTCTTAGGCCAATGAGAGGTATGACCCCTTGTTGATGATCCGGGGTCAGTATTTAAGGGAACAACATCTCTACTATACCTATAAGCAGGTAGGAGTGAATTCCATTTTGCACCTTATGTCTCCAGTTATCTACCCGAACTTACCCTTAAAATGGGAGGCTTATTGAGCTAGTGATATTGAGCCAACCCTCACCCATACAAATCTAAGGGTAATCTCTTAAAAAGTAGTTCATAGTTAGCTCAAGATTAAGGTCAAGTTACCTAGGTCATCGCTTTGAAATAGTTAGTCTTAAATAGTAAACAACGTTATAAAGTAAGAGTGACTTATTTCTTGGTTCAGTCTTTATACAAACTTTTTGCATAGAATGCCTCCACTCGCATGTCATTTGTTGGGTTGTATGTCCTAAAACTCACAGTTTGTAAAATTAAACATATTCAATTTGCAATAAAGAAGTTATTGAGATTTTGTTCAATAAAATCGTTATGGAATATGTAAATTGCACTAAATCCAATAATCTAAGATCCATGGCTATTACATGAGTACTTGGACTTTATGTGGAGAAAAAAAAGTGGATCAAGTTTGAGTAGATAGTCAAAATGGTCTATAGTATATGAATAAGGCTGGATACCTTATTTTGGAAACACTATCAGATGCGGGTCACTTTGTATTTAGTACAAACAATGTAATTCTGAATCGTTCATGTGAAGATATGCGAGTGGGGACATCCTATGCAAAGATTTTGTATAAGTCTGGACCAAGAAATAAAGTAACTCTTACTTTATAACATTGTTTACTGTTTAAGACAGACTATTTTAAAGCGATGACCTAAGAACTTAACCTTAATCCTCAGCTAACTATCAACTTCTTTTTATTCGGGTTGATCCTTAGATATTAACGGGTGAGAGTTGGCTCAACAACACCGATTCAATAAGCCTCCCATTTCCAGGATAAAATCGAGTAGATTGTTGGGAACATAGGGTGTATGATGATTCACTCCTACCCGTTTTTTGGGATAGTAGAGAGGTTGTTCTCTTAAGTACTAACTTCAGGTCTTGAACAAGAGGCAACACCCTCTCATTGGCTTGAGAGGGACTCGGTTTAATGATTGTGTTACAAACCAACTATTCATTACATGATCAGTGTGACTTAAGAAGCAAGATGTAATCTCGGGGGTAAAACAACTTTTGACCCAATTGATATTACGAACAACCTGTGAAGGGTTGACTTACTAATTATGGTTATATCGAGTGGACTGAAATATATCTACAATGAGGGGTGTGCAATTACTGGGCTTTAGTGGAGTGACCCGATAGTTAATGAATGTTCATTAATTAGATTAAATAGTCTAACCGGTTAATCTAAGATTGTTGGAGCTCATGATCCGTAGGTTCATTAGATCCCCTACTAGCTCACAAATGGACTAGACATTAGAATAACATGATGAGACAATTTGAAACGTTCAAATTCAAATTAAGGGAATCAATAATTATATACAAAATAATTACACGTTTAATTATCGAATTAAATGAAATTAGAGAATTAGATAATATTTAAATATGATTTAAATGAATAACTACATGAATATGGATTCATGTTTGTGGAATTGGTGATTTATTAATTAATTAAATTGTTTAATTAATTATTTATATTAATTTGAAATTTGTAAGTTTTAAAATCAATTTATGAAGTGAATTTTATATGGTATTAATTATTGAATTCATATATTATAAAATTGGTTTTTCTTTTTAATTTCAATTGAATTTTGAATTGAATTTAAAATTAAAATTAGATTCAAATTGATTGTAAAATGAAAAACAAAACCAAAATGGGTTTTTCTCACACATGTCACCATTTTTCCACTCACGGTTTTTCCACTCAAAATTTTGTGTTTTAGGTGTCAAATTCTAATCAACTAGACTTCCATGGGGTTGTTGAACAAAGATAAAAAACTTGTGATATTTATGATATTTTTCGTTCGATTCTAATTCATTTTGAATCCTACCATTTAATCTAACATCCTAAAGAATAGTAGAGAAGATTAAATGGGGTTTACAACATTTTTGAGTGAAGATTCAAGGTGAAGTCGAAGATTGAAAAGTTCTTCAAAGGTATATCTTCAAAACCCTATTTTAGTTTATGAACATGCTTGCTTAGTTGCTAAAATTTAAGGAATTAGACTAATTAATGATTATGTTTGCTTCTGTTAATTGAATGCTAACTCCAACAATTGGTATCAGGACATGATTTAAGCACTCAATTCGTGTTAATTTTAGCTTGATAGGTGATTTTCATAGGTTGTATGCGAGTTGATATGGATAATTTCAGTTTTGACATTTAATTTCTCTTCAATTAAGTGTTAATTATTGTAATTGGCTCTTTTTTTAAGCCTTAATATGTGATTAAGTATCTAAAAAATTGTTAGAGTCAATAGAGTTGCAATTAGGTTGTAATTGAAGAAAGAAACAAGAAAGGTCAATTGTGGAAAACTTGGTTATGTCATGCAACGTTGCAACGCTACCCTTAGAGCGTTACAATACTACTCTTTAATCAGCCCATATCAGAGAGGATATCCTGTGTTGTAATGCTGGGATGAAATATTGCAACATTGTTCATCCAAGCCCAGAAAGCGTGTGTTTGACTCGACCAACGGTTCAGTGAACCAGTTTGGCCGGTTCGGATCTTTGAGGTCTAGTTCAGCCCGGTTTTCGACGGTTCAACACTTTTTGGAGACTTAGAGGTCCGGTTTAGGTAGTTCGGGTCCAGTTTGGGGCAGTTCATGAAGTTCAGAAGCTTTGTGAAAATAGTTTTAATTATTATTATAATAATTTAAGTTGATTGCTTGCTTAGGATGCTAAAAATGATCCTTATCAGTATGTGTTTAATTATTTACGCATTATGAATGTATGTTATAATTAAATAAATCTTATAGGCAGCATATACTATACCATGTAGATTTAAAATCCACCCATAGGAAGCATGCAACATGCATTGAAAGTATGTTATAAATAGTTATAATGCATAGTATGGACGTGTTAAATCCTGAAATGCTTGATGTATGTTATGGATGAAAAACATGTCTAAAGTTTTATAAGTTGTTATAAAATTGGATTAGACATATAAAGTCCATAACAAAGATAAGACGTATGCTTACCTAGGGTTACAAATAACAACTTGTTTTAATAGTTAAAATAGGTTGTTATCTTGTAAAATTCTGGTTACAAACTTAATCAGTCTATATCCTTTCTAAGGTTGAAGGTACTTAAGTTGACGGTTTACGGAACACATGCTACCTGAGGATTATATGCAAATAATTGAGCGTTGTTAATTCGATTTTATGAGCATGTATGAGCAATGTGAGGTTTTAAAATTGGTTTATCACCTAGACATTGTAGGTTAAATCCAAATATAAAAGTTGTACTTGGAAAAATCACGTAGACTTAGGTTATTTATTGGCTGGAATATACCTAAGTAAATATTTACCCAATACAAATAGAACACTTCAGTGGGAGATTAATAACATATACAATATGTCTTTTTAGCTCTCACGTCCCTAAAAGTTCACACCGTGAGATTGATGCTCAGCTTCATATCACCCTAGGAGTGACCTCCATTTGAAAAGTATTTGCATGGGTTAATAACAATGTGAATAGGAGAAGTTTTCATAGTAAGTGGATGAAGGATATGTGTCAGCGTGTCTTGCGGTCTCTTCCATTAGTTTGGACTGTGAGATTTCTATGTTGTGATTGCTTTTGTTTTTTGACATAAGCTAGTCATATTTTGGCAGCTATCCCCTCGGAGGGTGTTAACATGGGATTCTGAACAACTCAAAATCCATCAATGGATAGGATTTCTTTGGTCCGTTCCCAACTCTAACATTCCAATTCGGTAGCATCGTTGGGGCCGACCACTGTGGTCTGAAAATGGAGGGTTACACTTACAAGGATTACTAAGTGTTAGTAAGTTATTGACAAAAAATGGTAACTAAATGAATATAGGAATAAGAGTTATTCTGAATTAAGAGTATTTCTAATAGATTTGATCCTGGAATGGAGAGAAGGTTTATTCATTGTCCACCTTGTTTTATTATGTAAAACACGTTTGCCCCGAGTCCTAACTTTATAGGTTTGATACCTTACACTTGGTCTCGTTTCCTCTTGTAGATCCATTTGCAACAATAGTTTTATCCTTTCTGATTGTACTAACTCTAAGGTTCATTGGCCTTAAGACTTTTTCTTGTAAAATATCTTTTAGTCATTTTACCCTCAAGAACAAGATTCACATGACGGTAGAGAGTTATCTTCAAACTAATTTAGAAGTCCACTCTTAAACAATCTTCTCAATCTTATTGAGATTAATGTAACCTAATGTTATCTGCCAAAGATGGGCATTAGGACAAAATTTTACGTTTCTAGTTTTGAGTTTCCAACTGTTTTAAACATCTCTATGTTTAAAAAAACTTCTACCTCAGTTGGTTTTAGCACATATAAGTTATTTTTTAATTTTTCATAACATACATTAATACCTCTTGAATTATAAATACTTCATTATCTTCAAAAGAAATTTTATATTTTTTATTCTAGCAAACATGAGATAGATATTAAATTCCTCCTCATAGAAAGAAATGTAATAAACATTTTAAGTAAAATGTATCTATATTCAATAAATTCTCTACATCTCCCACTATTTTAGCTGAGACAATCTCCCCGGTCCCTACCTGAAAGTTTTGTTTCGCCTTCTATAAAACCGCCTCTAGGAAACTAGGTTTCCTGAGTGAAAGCAGAGATATTGATTTAACGCTACCTGAATCTAATATCCAGGTTATTTATCATTTTCCACTAAATATGTCTCAATTACAAATAAATCATATTTACTTGTGCCTTTTGTGTTTCTTCATCTATGGCGTTCGTGTTTATTACTCCTAACATATTCATTAATAGAGGTTCTATCCTTTACGTCATAGTTATAAACTCCTTCGAGAATATCGTTTTGAAAAAATTGTCCTAGCAATGTCTATAACGAATCCATGATTTCTTTAGTAGAAAACCATGTTTTTGTCATATGCATTCCAAACCTTTTGGTTTGTTAATAAACTGGGAGACTGAGGACATTCCTCTGTAAAGACAAATTTTAAATCATCATTTGCTAGTATTTCGTTTATATTTGATTTCCATGTTGTATAATAAAGACTGTTAAATATGTCAAAGCGAATAATTTAGAAGAATTTGACATGCTGAAAACATAATCAAATTCTAATTAGTAAATTGCTTTTAAACCCAACTAAATTTTGGCAAAAGTAATAATGTGCCCAAATTTCATTTATTATTTGCAAAGATACTTTAGTGAGCAAGAAAAGATGCTACCAAGGGCAGCAAATACTCCTTCACTGAATCAAGACATTCTTCACTAAATACTAACCCAGAATAACTCTTATTCCTATATTCATTTAGTTACCATTTTTTGTCAATAACTTACTAACACTTAGTAAATCCTTGTAAGTGTAACCCTCCATTTTCATACCACAGTGGTCGGCCCTAACGATGCTACCGAATGGAAATGTTAGAGTTGGGAACGGACCAAAGAAATCCTATCCATTGATGAATTTTGAGTTGTTCAGAATCCCATGTTAACACCTCCGAGGGGATAGCTGCCAAAATATGACTAGCTTATGTCAAAAAACGAAAGCAATCACAACATAGAAATCTCACAGTCCAAACTAATGGAGAGAACCGCAAGACACGTTGACACATATCCTTCATCCACTTAATATGAAAACTTCTCCTATTCACATTGTTATTGACCATGCAAACACTTTCCAAATGGAGGTCACTCCTAGGGTGATATGAAGCTGAGCATCAATCTCACGGTGTGAATTTTTAGGGACGTGAGAGCTAAAAAAATATATTGTATATGTTATTAATCTCCCACTGAAGTGTTCTATTTGTATTGGGTAAATATTTACTTAGGTATATTCCAGCAAAATAAATAACCTAAGTCTACGTGATTTTTCCAAGTACAACTTTTATATTTGGATTTAACCTACAATGTCTAGGTGATAAACCAATTTTAAAACCTCACATTGCTTATACATCTCATAAAATCGAATTAACAACGCTCAATTATTTGCATATAATCCTCAGGTAGCATGTGTTCCGTAAACCGTCAACTTAAGTACCTTCAACCTTAGAAAGGATATAGACTGATTAAGTTTGGTAACCAGAATTTTAACAAGATAACGACCTATTTTAACTATTAAAACAAGTTTTATTTGTAACCCTAGTAAGCATACGTCTTATCTTTGTTATGGACTTTATATGTCTAATCCAATTTTATAACAACTTATAAAACTTTAGACATGTTTTTCATCCATAACATACATCAAGCATTTCAGGATTTAACACGTCCATACTATGCATTATAACTATTTTATACAATACTTTCAATGCATGTTGCATGCTTCCAATGGGTGGATTTAAAATCTACATGGTATAGTATATGCTGCCTATAAGATTTATTTAATTATAACATACATTCATAATGCGTAAATAATTAAACACATACTGATAAGGATCATTTTTAGCATCCTAAGCAAGCAATCAACTTAAATTATTATTATAATAATTAAAACTATTTTCACAAAGCTTTTGAACTTCATGAACTGCCCCAAACTGGACCCGAACTGCCTAAACCGAACCTCTAAGTCTCCAAAAAGTGTTGAACCGTCGAAAACCGGGCTGAACTAGACCTCAAAGATCCGAACCGGCCAAACTGGTTCACTGAACCGTTGGTCGAGTCAAACACGCGCTTTCTGGGCTTGGATGAACAACGTTGCAATATTTCATCCCAGCATTACAACACAGGATATCCTCTCTGATATGGGCTGATTAAAGAGCAGTATTGTAACGCTCTAAGGGTAGCGTTGCAACGCTGCATGACATAACCAAGTTTTCCACAATTGACCTTTCTTGTTTTCTTTCTTCAATTACAACCTAATTGCAACTCTATTGACTCTAACAATTTTTCAGATACTTAATCACATATTAAGGCTTAAAAAAGAGCCAATTACAATAATTAACACTAATTGAAGAGAAATTAAATGTCAAAACTGAAATTATCCATATCAGCTCGCATACAACCTATGAAAATCACCTATCAAGCTAAATTAACACGAATTGAGTGCTTAAATCATACCCTGATACCAATTGTTGGAGTTAGCATTCAATTAACAGAAGCAAACATAATCATTAATAGTCTAATTCCTTAAATTTTAGCAACTAAGCAAGCATATTCATAAACTAAAATAGGGTTTTGAAGATATACCTTTGAAGAACTTTTCAATCTTCGACTTCACCTTGAATCTTCACTAAAAAATGTTGTAAACCCCATTTAATCTTCTCTACTATTCTTTAGATGTTAGATTAAATGGTAGGATTCAAAATGAAATAGAATCGAAGGAAAAATATCAGAAATATCACAAGTTTTTTATCTTGTTCAACAACCCCATGGAATTCTAGTTGATTAGAATTTGACACCTAAAACACAAAATTTTGAGTGGAAAAAACCGTGAGTGGAAAAAATGGTGACATGTGTGAGAAAAACCCATTTTGGTTTTGTTTTTCATTTACAATAAATTGAATCTAATTTTAATTTTAAATTCAATTCAAAATTCAATTGAAATTAAAAAGAAAAACCAATTTTATAATATTGAATTCAATAATTAATACCATATAAATCACTTCATAAATTGATTTTAAAAACTTACAAATTTCAAATTAATATAAATAATTAATTAAACAATTTAATTTATTAATAATCACCAATTCCACAAACATGAATCCATATTCATGGTGTATTCATTTAAATCATATTTAAATATTATCTAATTCTCTAATTTCATTTAATTCGATAATTAAACGTGTAATTATTTTGTATATAATTATTGATTCCTTAATTTGAATTGAACGTTTCAAATTGTCTCATCATGTTATTCTAATGTCTAGTCCATTTGTGAGCTAGTAGGGGACCTAATGAACCTACGGATCATGAGCTCCAACAATCTTAGATTAACCGGTTAGACTATTTAATCTAATTAATGAACATTCATTAACTATCGGGTCACTCCTAAAGCCCAATAATTGCACACCCCTCACTGTAGATATATTTCAGTCCACTCGATATAACCATAATTAGTAAGTCAACCCTTCACAGGTTGTTCGTAATATCAATTGGGTCAAAAGTTTGTTTTACCCCAAGATTACATCTTGCTTCTTAAGTCACACTGATCCTCTAATGAATAGTTGGTTTGTAACACAATCATTAAAACCGAGTCCCTCTCAAGCCAATGAGAGGGTGTTGCCTCTTGTTCAAGACCTGAAGTTAGTACTTAAGAGAACAACCTCTCTACTATCCCAAAAAGTGGGTAGGAGTGAATCATCATACACCCTATGTTCCCAACAATCACTCGATTTTATCCTGGAAATAGGAGGCTTATTGAATCGGTGTTGTTGAGCCAACTCTCACCCGTTAATATCTAAGGATCAACCCGAATAAAAGGAGTTTGATAGTTAGCTAAGGATTAAGGTTAAGTTCTTAGGTCATCGCTTTACAAAATAGCTGTCTTAAACAGTAACACAATGTTATAAACGTAAGAGTTATCTTTTATTCTTGGCCCATGTCTTATAAAAAATCTTTGCATAGGATGTGCCCACATCGCATATCTTCACATGAACGATTCAAATTTACAGTTGTTTGTAGCTAAATACAAAAGTGACCCCGCATCTGATAGTAGTTTACCATAAATCATAAGGGTATCCAGCCTTGTTTCAGATACTATAGACCGTTTTGATACTAATCTCCAAACTGTGATCTCACTTCTTTTTCTCCACAATAAAGTCCAAGTACTCTGCATGTAAAGCCAAGTGGATCTAGATTGATTGGATTTAGTGCCAAGATTTATTATATTCCATTAACGATTTATTCGAAACAAAATCTCAAATAACTTCTTTATTGCAAAGAATTGAATAGTTTAATTTTACAAACGTGAGTTTAGGACATACAACCCAACAAGTGACATGCGCATGGAGGCATATCTATGCAAAAGTTTGTAATATAAGACTGAACCAAGAAATAGTCATTCTTACTTTATAACGTTGTTACTATTTAAGACTAACTATTTCAAAGCGATGACTAGGTAACTTGACCTTAATCTTGAGCTAACTATGAACTTAATTTTTTAAGAGAATTAACGTTTATTGTGTATGGGTGAGGGTTGGCGCCAATATCACTAGCTCAATAACCTCTCATTTCAAGGAAATTCGGGTAAGATAACTGCGAAGATCATAGGTTGCAAAATGGAATTCACTCCTTACCTGCTTATTAGATATAGTAAGAGATGTTGTTCCCTTCAAGTACTGACCACTCCCGATCATCAAAAGGGGTCATACCTACTCATTGGCCTAGCAGGGACTCTGTTTGGTGTGAATGAGAATCACAAACTAATTGAGGATAAATGAGACTTAAGAGAAAATAAACGTAAATCTCAATGGTAAAACAACTTTGACTCACCAGACCGTTATATGACAACTTGTGAAGGGTTGACTTACTAATTACTGGTTAAATTCAAAGTGAACAAAAAATATAACTACATGAAAGAGCATGCAGACTACTGGTCCTTTCGTGGAGTGACCGGCTGGTAGTTATTAAACGATAGAGTTGGTATGGATTAATTAGGCGATATACGATTTATGAAGAGTTTGATCCCTACAATTAATCTCTCAGAATCGTAGGAGCCCATGATCTGTGGTCCATAGGTCTCCATATTAGATCACAAACGGATTAAACCTTTAGATGACTAGCATGCAATGATGAGAATTTTGGAATCGTCAAATTCGAATTAAGGACATTTAGTAATTATAAGTACGAATATGTACATCGAGTTTATTAATGATTATGAAATTAAATACGAATATTGAAAAATAAGAGAAATTGGAGAATTGTAATATTTAATATGAATTTAAATATTCAAATTACA
>NC_052353.1:44624387-44689725 GCF_009727055.1 Benincasa hispida
GGTATCCTTCAAATAATTTAGAAGTCCACTCTTAAACAATCTCTCAATTTTATTGAGATTAATGTAACCTAATGTTATCTGCCAAAGAATGGGCATTAGGACAAAATTTTACGTTTCTAGTTTTGAGTTTCAACTGTTTTTAAACATCTCTTATGTTTAAAAAAACTTCTACCTCAGTTGGTTTTAGCACATATAAGTTATTTTTCTAATTTTTCATAACATACATTATACCTCTTGAATTAATGAATACTTCATTATCTTCAAAAGAAATTTTATATTTTTATTCTAGCAAACATGAGATAGATATTAAATTCCTCCTCATAGAAAGAAATGTAATAAACATTTCAAGTAAAATGTATCTATATTCAATAAATATTCTCTACATCTCCCACTATTTTAGCTGAGACAATCTCCCCGGTCCCTACCTGAAAGTTTTGTTTCGCCTTCTATAAAACCGCCTCTAGGAAACTAGTTTCCTGAGTGAAAGCAGAGATATTGATTAACGCTACCTGAATCTAATATCCAGGTTAATTTATCATTTTCCACTAAATATGTCTCAATTACAAATAAATCATATTTACTTGTGCCTTTTGTGTTTCTTCATCTATGGCGTTCGTGTTTTATTACTTCTAACATATCATTAATAGAGGTTCTATCCTTTACGTCATAGTTATAAACTCCTTCGAGAATATCGTTTCTGAAAAATTGTCCTAGCAATGTCTATAACGAATCCATGATTTCTTTAGTAGAAACCATGTTTTTGTCATATGCATTCCAAACCTTTTGGTTTGTTAATAAACTGGGAGACTGAGGACATTCCTCTGTAAAGACAAATTTTAAATCATCATTTGCTAGTATTTCGTTTATATTTGATTTCCATGTTGTATAATAAAGACTGTTAAATATGTCAAAGCGAATAATTTAGAAGAATTTGACATGCTGAAAACATAATCAAATTCTAATTAGTAAATTGCTTTTAAACCCAACTAAATTTTGGCAAAAGTAATAATGTGCCCAAATTTCATTATTTATTTGCAAAGATACTTTAGTGAGCAAGAAAAGATGCTACCAAGGGCAGCAAATACTCCTTCACTGAATCAAGACATTCTTCACTAAATAACTAACCCATTGCTACTTTTTATGATTATGAAATATGAAAAATGGATGTCAAGACAGCCTTTCTGAATGGTTATCTTTAAAAGAGTATCTTTATGTCTTAAGAAGAGGAGTTTATAGAGCAAGGTTAAGAGAAAAAGGTTTGCAAGCTTAAAAGGTCCATATATGGGTTGAAACAAGCATCTTGATCCTAGAATATGAGATTTGACACTGCAATAAAATCTTATGGCTTTGAACAGAACATTGATGAACCTTGTGTTTACAAGTAGATTGTCAAAAAGACTGTAGGTTTTTTGGTTTTATATGTTGATGATATTCTACTAATTGGAAATGAAGTAGAATTCCTATATAATGTTAAGAGATGACTAGCATCACAATTAAAAATGAACAATTTGGGAGATGCAAAATATATTCTTAGAATCCAAATAGTTCGGAATTACAAGAACAAAACGCTAGCATTATCTGAGGCATCTTATATAGACAATATGTTGTCTAGATATAAAATGCGAAATTTCAATAGAGGTATGCTACCTTTTAGGGACAGAATTCATTTGTCTAAGGACCAATGTCCTAAGACACCTTAAGAGGTTAAGGTTATGAAACAAATTCTCTATACATCTACAGTTAGAAGTTTGATGTATGCTATGTTATGTACATGCCCTGACATATGCTATCCAGTTAGAATGGTCAATAGATATTAGTCCAATCCCGAATATGATCATTAGACTATCGTTAAGAATATCCTCAAGTATCTTCAGAGACGATAGACTATATGCTCATGTATAGTAGACCGATGCAAGGAAATCAACTTCGGGATGAGTATTCGCTTTGAATAGAGGAGCTATAGTACGGAGGAGTATCAAACAAAGTTGTATTGCTGACACCACCATGGAAGCGAAGTATGTAGCTACGTGTGAAGCAGCCAAGGAAGCAGTATGGCTTAGAAAGTTCTTGATAGATTTGGAAGTATTTCTAAATATGCACATGCTAATCACCCTCTATTATGATAACAGTGGAGCAGTTGTAAATTCAAAAGAACCAAGAAGCCATAAGCATAGAAAGCACATCGAGCGCAAGTACTATCTCATCAGGGAGATCGTACAATGAGGAGACACGATCATCATGTATATAGCCTCAAATTAATTTAAATAATTAATTAAACTAATTGATGGAGTTAGCATGCAATTTGCGGAAGCAATTTAGGATCATAAGCATTCTAATTCCATCAATTTTAGCATAGAAACATGCATGTTCAAGAATAAAAAATAAGGTTTTTGAAAACTAACCTTTAAAGACTTCAAATTCTTCAATTCTAGCATCAATCTTCACACCAAATGCTTGTAGATCATCACTTGATCTTCTTCACTATCCTCTAAGCGCTTAGATTGGAAGGTGGATTCCAAAATGAGTAGGAATTTGAGGGAATTTTATGGAGAATAGGACTGATTTTTCTTTTAAGATGAAGAACACTCCTTCAAAAATCAGAAAAAAAGAAAAAATCACTTTGCATGCCCTACTATTATCAGCCATTTCCACTACATTTTATTCAACTTTATCATACAAAATAATTTCATATGGAAATGACACCAGTAGGTCGAGATTGAAGTGGAATTTGGGTTTTCAACGTGGGATAAACCCACTAAATTCGATTTTCAGTTTTTAAATTAAAAATTCAATTTTCTTTAGTTTAAATTTTCATAAAATTAAATTAAAAATAAAAAAAATTGAGTTTGATATTTGAATTTTCATAAAATTCATATTCTAATTTTAAATAAAATTAATTCAAATAATTAGTTTTAAATAAAATTAATTTAAATCATTAATTAAATAATTTAGTTAATTAAAATAATTTAATATCGAATTTTAATTTTTTGCACCACCAATTCCACAATCACGATTCTCTATTCATATAATTTTAATATTTAAATTATATTTAAAATTATCCAATTCTTCAATTTCGTTTAGTTTGATAATTAATGTGTAATTATATCATATATAATTATTGATTCACTTAATTCGAATTTGAACGATTCCAATGTACTCATCACATTGTCGCATCTGATAGTGTCCCCAGAATAAGTACCCAGCCTTATCCGTATACTATAGACCATTTTGGCTATTTACTTGAACTTGATTCACTCTTATGTCTCCAAATAAGGTTCAAGTACTCATGTAATAGCCAGTGATATTAGTTTATTAGATTTAGATTATTTCTAAAACGAAAGGAGCAATTCAAACATTCAATAATATATATATTGTTTAACAAAATAAGTTTATTGTTTACAAACCACGAATTTTAGGACATAAAACCCAACATTACGATTGCCATAGTGAATGATAATGGCAGCCAACTAAGGAACTCCCATATTAACAAGAAGCCAGCGGACCCACAATAACTCGGACATAGCATTAGCTAGGGTGCGATATTTAGACTTCGTACTAGAATGAGAGACAACATTCTGTTTCTTACTCCCCCAAAAAATAAGAGAGTCATCGAGCTAGAAACAGTAACCTGAGGTAGAACGTCGGTCAGTAGGATCACCAACTCAATAACATTAGAGTAGCCGGATATAACTAGGGATGAATGGGATGATAAATGAAGGTCATGTCCCAGAGTCCACTTAACATAGCGAAGAATATGAAGAATATTAATAAAATGAATGGTTTGATGGGCAGTTATGAACTGACTTAGAATGTGAACAACATATGCATTGTCGGAATGAGTTACTGTTAGATAAATAAGACTGTCAATAAGTTGACGGTAGATAGTAGCATCTTCAAGGGGAACACCATCAAATAAAGTCAGGCAAATATTAAGATTGAGTGGTGTTAGTGCTATAACAGAGTCAATGATCCTGGAATAAGTCTAAAGCATATTTCGCTAAAGACATTGAGTAAATAGCAGAGCTCATTAATACTTCAAGACCAAGAAAGTATTAAGTGACCCCCAATCCTTCATCTCAAAGTACTCGTCAAAGTAGTGTTGTAGATCAGAAATAACCGGAGGATCAACCCTAGTAATAATCATATGATTAACATACAAAAGAAGAAGAAGAACGGTACCATGATCTGTCTGACGTGTAAAAAGTGTTGTGTCATGAGGACTGCACGTAAATCCAAGTTGAACAATGGTGAACTGAAAGTTACAAACCAGGCTCGTGAGGCTTGCTTCAACCTATGCAATGCTCGATGGAGGAGGCACAACATTTGAGATGGAGGAGAGATACCCAGGGGTAATTGTATATAAACTTCCTCGGATATAGGCCAATAAAGAAAAGCATTCTTGACATCCATCTAAAAAAGAGGTCACTGTTTGGCTGCAACAACGACTAAGAAACTAAAAACGAATGTGATATGAGCCACAGGTGCAAAGGTCTCTTCATAATCAATCCTATATTCCTAAGAGTATCTTTTTGCACCAATCGAGCTTTATAATGCTCAACAGAATAATCAGAACGAGTCTTGATCTTGTAGACCCACTTGCAACCAATGGTTTCCCTACTAGAAGGCAAGTTAACATAGTCCTATATGTACATCTTGTTTAAAGCCTGAAGTTCATCACTCTTAGTTTGTTGCCCCATAGGATTAGTATTTTCCTCATGAAAAGAGGTAGGGTCAACCAAGGAACTAATAGTAGAAAAATAGTGAAAGTTTCGATGATGAGTGAGAGGTGCCATTACCCAAGTGGAGCATTGAATAAACTAAAGATCCACAACTATTACATGAGTACTTGGACTTTATGCGGAAACATAAGATTGGGTCAAAGTTCAAGTAGATAGCCAAAATGGTCTATAGTATACGAATAAGATTGGACACCTTATTCTGGAAACACTATCGAATGTAGCCCACTTTGTATTAGTACAGACGATGTGATCCTTAATCGTTCATGTGGAGACATGCCAGTGGAGGCATCCTATACAAAGAGTTTCTATAAAGACCGGACAAAGAAATAAGTCACTCTTACTTTATAATCATGTATACTGTTTAAGACTAACTATTTCAAAGTGATGACCTAGGTAACTTGACCTTAATCCCGAGCTAACTATGAACTCCTGTTTATTCAAGATTATCCTTAGATTTGTATGGGTGAGGGTTGGCTCAATAATGCTATCTCAATGATCCTCCCTTTTCAAGGCTAAGGTCGAGTAAATAGTTGAGGATATAGGTTATTTCCTTTAGTGTTGACTTCGGATCTTGAACAAGGGGCCCCACCCTCCCATTGGTTGGAAAAGGACTTGGTTTAGTGATTGGATCACAAACCAATTATTCATTAGAGGATTAGTGGGACTTGAGGAACAAGATGTAATCTCAGGGGTAAAACAACTTTTAACCCAACCATTATTACGAACAATCTGTGCAGGGTTGACTTACTGATTTTGGTTATATTGAGTGGACATAAGTATATCTACAATGAGGGGAGCGCAATTACTGAGCTTTAGTTGAGTGACCTGGGAGTTAACAAATGTTGGTTAATTCGGGTTAGAGTTTAGATGGTTAATCTCGGAACGTTGGAGCCCATGATCTGTAGGTCCATTAGATCCCTACTATCTCACAAACAGATTAAATCATAGAATAATATGATGAGAGAATTTGAAATATTCAAATTCGAACGGAGGGAATTGTTAATTATATATGATATAATTAAACATTTAATTATCGAATTAAATGAAATTGAAGAATTGGATAATATTTAAATTTGATCTAAATATTAATTACATGAATAGGGATCAATGTTTGTGGAATTGGTATTTTAATATTTAATAATAGATATTAAATTATTTTAATTAAATAAATTTTTAATTAATTAAATCAATTAATTTTATTTAAATTGATAATTTTAATGAAATTCAAATTTAATAAAATCAAATTTGTTTTAATTTAGTCTTTTTAAAAAATTAAAATTGAATTGTAATTGATTTTAATTTTAAATAAATCATTTTCATTTTTAAATTAAAAGGGGGAAGTAGGTTTTCCAATCCTTTTCGCTCATAATTCACTTCAATATCAAGTAGGTTGTGTCAACATCTTGTGAAGTGTGATGGCATAATGAAGGAGAATACAATTCAACTCTTTTTAACTGAGATTGGAGGCCATGCAACTGAATTCTCTGAGCTTTGGATGAGTAAAGAAGTTCTTCATTCACTTCACACCCAAAAAGTTGGCTTTCCTCTAAATTCCTTTAAAATTTTCTTCTATTTTGGGTTCCACCACCCAATCTAAGGACATAGAGAATACTAGGGAAGATCAAGTGGTGGTCCACACTTGTTGCTAAGGAGATTGAAGTTAATTTCTGCATTGAAAAAGGTCTTCAAAGATATAACATCAAACTCTATTTAAGTCTCTGAACATTCTTTCTTACTTATAAAATTGACATGATTTAGAGTGTTTAATGATTTTGTTTACTTTTGCTAATTGTATATTAAATCCATCACGTAGTGCCATCCAGATTACTCACAATGATGTTTTTCATAAATGCAAGAAGCATATCGAAAATGACTGTCATTTTGTTTGACACCATCTTCAAAGTAAAACTCTTATTTTATAAGTTGTTTATACTATGGAGCAACCTACCAATATTTTCACTAAAGTTTTATCCCCTGGATGCTTCCTCCTGCTGCTTAACAAACACAAGTTTATTCCTACTTTACCACCTTGAGTTTAAGGGAGGGTGTATTTGTATACACATACTTAGTTTATATAGTTAGAGAGTTTTTACGTTGACATACTTAGCTTATATAGTTGGAGAGTTTTTACGTTGGTAGAGTCTTTCTAGGATGTATTTGTTGTCCCTTATTATTATATTTATCTCCCATACTTTTATGTAAAATATATCTTGTGGAATTACATTATTCACAGTCCCCATTTGGTAACCATGTTTTTTTTTTTATTCTTTGACACTTAAATCTATTTTCTTCCAATTTCTTACAATCATCTGCATCTTTATTGAGTACAATGTTTAAATTTTTAGTTAAATTCCAAAAACAAAAACAAGTTTTTAAAAGCTACTTGTTTTAGTTTTCAAATTTTAGCTTGGTTTCTTAAACAATTGGTAAAAAGTAGGTAACAAATAAAGAAATTTGAAAGTGGAAGCATTGCCTATAGACTTAATTTTCAAAAACAAAAAATAAAAAATCAAATATTTACCGAATTGGGATTTAATTTTTGAATTATTCTATTTATATATAGTCATTTATACTGTCGACCCTTTAGCAATGATAGCTACATAAACGAATACCGCTAATAAAAAATAGCTAAATGGTTTTAGAAGAAATTAGAGTATTTGATAACCATTCAAAATAGTTTTACAAGTGTATTTTAACTATTTTTATCAAAATTATTTAAATAAAAATGAGTTTTTTAAAAAATATATATATTTTTTAAGTTAATCCAAACAAATCCTTAATAATCAAGTGTAGATTGTGTTTTAATGATGATAAAAGATCAGAACCAGCAAAAATAAACAATAAAAAATAAAAATAGACCTTGAAATTCTATGGTTTCCTTATCCTTCCTAAAGCTTAGCTAAAATATTCATATATGTTCTAATGACACACCCCAACATCCTCACAGCAACACATTTCTTCATAACACATTGTTTTGTTTTGTCTATCAATTTGGGCTCCTACATGTCCTTATTTTGAAGGGGTGTCCCAAAGGCCCTTCATGTGATCATGTCTTTTTCTCTCTCTCTCTTAATTAATCTTATAAAGAATTAGTGCATGTTGGACAAAAATAAAAGTTTATCCATTCTTTAAATATTACAATTCTTTTTTTTTTTTAATTTGCAACTTGAATCTTCCTTTCTCTTACTGTCTTCAATTGTAGGAGCATGGGCATTAAATGTTTTAGACAGAAATGAAATGTTTTCTTAAATTTCTAAACATAGATGATATATGTTTAGTGTTTGGTGACTTGGAAAAGCAAATGGATGTGATTTTTCATCATTATTTATAATGTTTGCCTTCTCAAATCAATAGTGGGATCAGTTGGAGAAATATTAGCTGGAGATTAGATGAGATCTTCCATCAAAGGAGGGCAGCTAGCTGGAATTTTGGATTGAATTACTAATAATTAAATATATAGCATCAATTTTAAAGAAATGAAAATATAACAAAATTTATCGGTTACAGACTCCAACATTGTTAGACTCCTACTAATGATAGACTTTGTTGTTGATAAACTCCTATCAACAATATAATCTATCACAAATAAATTCCGTGTACTTGATCTAAATTTTATTACATCTTGAAATTCTTTTGTATTGTATTATATATATGTTAATATTTTGCATCTGATGGATAAATTCGCAATTGCCCATTTTCCAGTATAATAAATATGTCGGGGAGATTTATACTTCATGCCAACCTCCCAAGCCAATAATTATTAAGCTAGGCTCTTATTGACATAGCGGCTCCAGAAAAGTTATTTAGATAAGAGAAGATAATTCTCTAGAATTGAAAAACAAACTTATCATCTTATAGAGAAAAAGGATACTTTATTAAGATGTATGTAAGAAACAAACACAAAGGAAGTACATGTTCTAATGAAAGCAGAGAAATTAGATGAAAGAATAGTTTTTGAATAGCTTTGATGTGGTGAAACAAAGACTTGCAAGAGAGATGTTGTCTTCCAATGTACTCTAGATTATGCTTTTGTGAGAGTTCTAAGTACTGTTTTTTCTATCTAACCATAAAATCCAAAAGTACTGTTACAGCTATATTGAATAAGAGAGTGGATTATCTGGGTTGGTAAATCTTTTGTAGACGAAACAGTTCTCAAAACAATTTGATTCGAGTAAGCGTTGAAGTACTCGAGATACAATGCTTCAATCATAGGAAAAGAAATTAATCCTAATCTTAAATAATCATGAAATAAATTCAAATTCTAATCAATCAAACATTTGACGAGATACACCAATTTTACTACATCATTGGTATTGGTTTTTTTAAATAATTGGCATTAGGTAGCATCCTTTCCTGAAATAATGTTTCCATTAGGATGGTTTTGGTCGGACTATCAAGACCTGCCAAAATAAATTGATCTCATTACTAACTTTGAAGGACAAGTGGTACCAGAGTAGAATTCCAAAGAGAGATTAATTTCTTAAAGTTAAATTTGTAAAGACAATAACTTATGGGGTTTGGTTTGTTGGTTGACTAAATAAGGAATATAAATAAAATCAAGTAAAGATAAAAGAGGATCAGATCTTAATTATTAAGGTCTCATTTGGTAAAATTTTATTTTTGAGCTTTTGTTTTTTAAAATTATGTCTATAGATACTAGTTATATCTCCAAATTTCTTCATCCTTTATTATCTATTTTCAATCAACGGTTTAGAAAACTATGCCAAATTTTGAAAACTAAAAGAAAGTAGCTTTCAAAAACTTGCTTTTATTTTTGGAATTTGCCTAAAATTCAACCATTATACGTAAGAAAGATGAAATTCATGATAAAAAATAAGGAGAAAATAGACTTAATTTTCAAAGATAAAATGGTTACCCGATGGTACTAAAGTTTTCAATTCAAGATAGGATCCAATTTGATCTTGGGCTTATCAAATCAAATCATTTAAGGATCATCCAAACACTTAGTCTACTTATACGAAAAATTAAGGATAAGCTTCGCTCCTCTAAGTCTATTGATTGTAACAATGCATTACAACTAGTCCTTATATCTAAATAACTGAGCACTATAGCATTCGGTATTCTTGAAACTCGTGGTTTACAAACATTAAACATATTCTATTTACAATAAAGTTGTTATTAAGGTTTATTTTAGTAAAGTTGTTATTGAGTACGTGAATTGCACTTTTTTAAACCTAAATCCATTAATTAAGACTCTCTGGCCATAGCATGAATTCTTGGACTTTATATAGAGACATAAAACTTGGAGAAAATTGTAACATTAATAAAAAATAAAAAAAAAAATTGAAAATTGGGTGCGTGTCTCTAGGTCTTGCTTTTTTTGCAAACAAGGAAATAACTTCCGCCTAAAAATTTGATTGTTATCTTATTTCTATATGACTGTTATGTGATTGTCATCTGATTTGTATGTGATTGTTATGTGATTGCCACACCTACAATTACAAAAATGTTGAAGTCATGACTTTGGTTTCTTAAAATGTATTTTCCATACAATGCAATTTATCAAGTTCAAGTAGTAGCCAATATGATAAGTACAAGGATAAGGCCAGGCACCTTATCCTGGAGACACTCTTGATATGGCCCAATTTGTAATTGTTACAAAAATTGTAAATGGTTACAAACGATGTGATCCTGAATTGTTCACGTGGAGATATGTGAGTGGAGGCATCATATGCAAAAGATATTTGCATAAGATCGGATCATGAAATAGTCACTTTTACTTTATAACACCGTTTACTGGTAAGACTGACTATTTCAATTCAATGACCTAGGTAACTCGATCTAACTTGAGCTAACTATGAACGCCTATTTATTTGGGATTATCCTTTGATCTGCATAGGTGAGAGTGTCTCAATATCGCCAACTCAATATGTCTCCCATTTTAGGGTTAAGATCAGGTAGATAGCTGGGAACATAGTTCTCCAAGATAGAATTTGCTCATACCCGCTTTTAGGATTAGTAGATAGGTTGTTCTCTTAAGTGTTGAGTTTAAATCTTGAACAAGTGGCCCCACCCTCTCTAAGGCTTGAGAGGGACTCAGTTTGATGGTTGAACGACTAACCAATTGTTCATTAGAGGATCGGTGGCACTTATGGAGCAAGATGTAATTACAAGGGTAAAACGAATTTTGACCTAGCTGTAACTATGAAAAACCTATGAAGGATCAAATTACTAATAATTGTAAAATCAAGTGGAAGAAACATATATACAGTGAGAAGAGTGCAACTAATGAGCTTTAATGGAGTGTCCCGGTAGTTAATGAATGTTGATTATAACTTTAATGGGAAAAGGTCATAGAGCCAAGGAACCATTAGAACTCGTGCATTCAGACCTCTATGGTCTGATAAATGTCAAAGCACGAGGAGGGTATGAATATTTCATAAGTTTTATTAATGATTATTCAAAGTATGACTATATTTACCTAATCCATTACAAGTTAGACTTGAGCTATGTTTACCTAAGATCAAAACTCTTTATCTATTAATTTTTAGCTCCCCTCAAATTGTGAGACTCCTTCCCAGTTGTATTGTATCTTTCGTTCTAAGAACAAAACCCATTTGTTCGAATGGCTTAGGCTCCCTCTAAGCTTGAGAATCCATTCTGAAATGATCTTCTTACCCTCGATGTGAGGAACACAAAATACGTCTTCATGAAACATAACTCTGTTAATACACACTGAGTAGTTTTTCAAACATGGCCAACCTTTTCCGAAAAACTAAAAACCATTTAAATATGTAGAACATAAACACAATAGGCAATCCTAATGTCTATAGCAATCTAAGCTAAAAAGATATTGGCAAAACAAGACAACCAAGGAAACCACCAATAAGGAAAGATTTTGTAGGATAACACTGTCGTAGATATTCCTTTTCCTAAAACCACCAATGAAAAGACACATATTATAACATCTGAGACGCTTAAACAAATATTGCCAACCACACAAACTATAGAAAACTCCCACTTTGGCAATATTTTAGTAAGCTATGATAGAATTAAAAAAAAAAAAAAAACACCAGAACACAATCATCGGAGAATCAGAACCATAATATCATAGAAACAGAACCAAACAGTCTGACTAACAAACCAACAACTTATGATAATACTAAAGAACAAACAACAACCAAAGTAACAACCCAATGACAAACACTTCTCCCCCTTTTAGAAGGCTTAAAAAAAATAGCCAATCATCAACATCAAGCTTCACTAAGATCAACATCTTGAGGATCAGAGGCATTACCCTAATTAGGATCATCCAAGGAGCCGCAAAGCAAGTTCAGCATATCATCCACTTCAAACTTTCGAGTAGACATTTTCTTGAATCAATACACAATGTTTTTTGGACTCATTTTCCAGAATGTACATCACCTTTTTCACGCACGGAGTCAAAAGAAACTTTATAATAGAACCATTGTTAGTTGCAGGAACATTATAATGAACCAGGTCAGGTACGTGTTTTCCTTGATTCAATCTATAGTTGTAAGACAGAGTGAAAGGCAGAGGACTATACACATTCAAGTCCTTGAGAAGATCAAGCTTCTGAACAAAAAAAATTCCATAAATAAGACGAGGAAAATATAAGGGGACTTTGGTGGCATGGGAACCAATTTGATGTTTGATTTTGTTAAGAATGAAGGCAGCATAATTAGATCTAGCCTTATCTCAATGTGAAAGAGGAGACTTGCCAACCTAGTAGTGAGACTAGATTTGTGAGGTGATGGACACTAGTTTTCAACTCCTATCTTGAGAAGCAACACATATTTTACGCTAAGATAAGAACAAGGTAATTGACCCTTCTTAGTCCAAGCATGCTTAACACCCTCATGTGAGCTAAAATAAGAATAGAAATAGTGGGTCGTTATTCAGTGACATTTACAAGAATATGAAAATTTAGGAACTTGTTGATGAGAGAGGCTAAAAACGTTAAACAATGCCCTCTCACGTGAACTCTTCTATAGTCAGAGTTATCCTCATTGTCGAATTGCCGAGATAGATTCACATAGAATTCATGAACCAATTGAGGATAGTAAGGCCCAAGGTTCAATGCAAGACGAACAATATCAGCCTTCACGAGTAACTCCATAATTTCTAAGTAATATTGAGCTTGTTCTGATAGGTCTATTTTAACAACAATTATTCTACATATCACTAACTTCCACATCTTTGCATTGTTTTCAGTGTGGAAGGATACACAATTTAGAGGCATGATTTATTTCTTTTTCACTCTTCTTTTGGTGTCCTCAATTAGCATACCTTAAGAATCTCTTCATAAACTTTCTCCTCTACATTAACCCATTCAGTGTCAGAGACATCAGTATTTTGACAGTTTGGCTGAACTTAACTTACTTGAGTTGCTTGTCTCTCTGACTATCTGTATCTCTATGATCATCTTTATTCTAAGCACATTCGACATCATTCAACACCTCAAATGTAATGACATTTGACAACACATTTAACACATCATTCTCAATGGTATCAACATTTCGAGTAGAAATAACAGTTTTTTACTCAACACCACCCACATTTGGATTGTTATCAGATAAACTATCTCTTGACGATTCAGTAACTTCAGAAGCCCTAGACCCTTTTTCTATATTTTCAGCATTCAATGATTGATCTTTCTCAACAACATGTATGACTTTGAAAATTTCAGCAACATTCTTATTTCCAAGGGAGACATGCACGGGAACATTACCGGAAGGGTTCTGAGAGTCAAACGAAAAGAATGATGCATCCACCTCAGCACCAGGACTAAGTAGATCTTCCATGGTACGTCTGAGAGAGGTTTCTCCTTTCCTTTCCTTTTCTTTTCTTTTGCTTTCACAACTTGCGTTGTTCTTTTTTATGTTTGCACTAGGGGGAGGGCACACCATCGAATTTAATCTCAGTCTGAACATGAGGATTTGAAATGTGATCCACTTCCACAACATTCATCATAACAATTCTATCAAATGATTCAACGATCTTCTTTCTTTTGCCTTTTCCTTGTTTCACACCATTTTTGGTTTAGAAGTATGAGTTCCTCTTCATGTACTCACAATTTTGTTTGCAACCACCAAAGAGAAACCATGACCACAAAAGAAGTTGAAAAGATCGTGGGCATGCAAAAATTCAAAAACATATTTCTTACCAAATCACAATCGATGAAAGTTATTATGAAAAAACAAAACAATAAATATTTTTTAACTTACCCTGATCTGCCCCGCAACATGCATTAGCATTAGTCGCGTGTCCTACTTCTATGATATAGTGTCTAATGTCAATATGTTTTGTTCTACTGTGTTTGATCGAGTGCTTAGAAATATTTATGGCACACAAGTTGTCACGATATCTTTTCATAGCATTTTGCATGACATCGTATTCTTTGAGCATCTGCTTCATCCAGAAAAGTTGAGTGCAACTACTTCTTAGAGCAACATATTTGACTTCAACAGTGGAAAGAGACACACAGTTCTGTTTTTGGCTAAATAAAGACACCAAGTTGTTTCCCAAAAAGAAACATCCATCAAAAGTGCTTTTTCCATCTTCTGAGCTTAAAGCCCAATTTGCATCTCAATAACCTACCATGGAGTTGTTAGTGTCAAAAGAGTATAGAAGACCATACTCACATATACCATTAATGTATTCAATGATTCGTTTGACACCCAACAAATGACTTACTTTAGGTTTAGCTTGATATCTGGCATAGACTTCTATAGCAAAAGCAATGACTTGCTTGCTAGAAATGGGATAAAGTAAACTCTCAATAATGCTTTGGTACAAAGTCTCATCAACACTAGACCCATTGGAGTCTTTAAACATTTTAACATTTGTAGAAGCAAAAGTTCTCTTTGTACGAGTCTTTTCAAGCCCAATTTCTTTTACCAGGTCTTTTGCATATTTGCTTTGGGAGATGAATATTCCATCCTTAAGCTGCTTGATTTGGAATCCAAAGAAATATGTCTGTTCACCCACAAAATTCATTTCAAATTCAGTTTGCATTTGATAGACAAAAAGATCTAGAAGATGCTGAGACATTCCTCTAAACATTATATCATCCACATAAATGTGAGTAATCACAAGACTTTTTTTTTTCTTTCTTCACAAAAAGAATTTTGGCAACTCCTCCTCTAACATATCCTTGGTTATGAAGAAATTCAGATAAGTGATCATACCAAGCACGAGGTGCTTGTTTCATATCATATACAGAGCTTTTCAAAGCTTGTACATATGATCAGGTTGAACTAGATCAACAAAACCTTTAGGTTCTTCAACATAAACTTCTTCACTCAAGTATCCATTAAGGAATGCATTTTTAGCATCTATTTGATAAAGTTTGAACTTTAGAAGAGAAGCAATATTTAGCAAATGTTTAATGGCTACCAAGCGAGCCACAGGGGCAAACGTCTCATCAAAGTCAACACCCTTAATTTGAAAATATCCTCAAGCAACCAAACAAGTTTTTTTCCTTGTAACCATTCCATCTGCATCAAATTTGTTTCTGAAAATTTATTTGGTGCCAATGACATTTGCTAAAGCACGATGAGGAATTAACATTCATTCTTGATTTTTCAAATTTCACCAATTCTTCTTGCATGGCATTCACCCACCACTCATCTTTTAAAGCCTCAATTGCATTCGTAGGTTCCACAGGACATGTGTAACAAATATTACCAAATATTTGCAAATAATCCACCTCTTCTTTCTTCCCGGTGGAAACTTTAGACCCAGTATCTCCTATAATATTACTAGAAGTATGATTCTTCAAAATTTTACTAGAAAGATGTTGATTATGCTTCTGATCATCTTCATTATCTGAGACTATGTTGTATTTAGAATATTCAGTAATGTTAAAATAATTTTCATCAACAATTGGTGAAACAATCGGTTTTAGTTTACACACATATGTCATAACAGACTCGCCATCATCTTCATTTGCCTTAGCAGAAAATTTTCCTCCATTTGCATCATCTATGACAATATTGATAGATTCCATAAAACTCTTTGTACGCCTGTTATAAACCTTGTAAGCTCAGCTGTTTGTTGAGTACCCCAAAAAAAATTACTTTATCACTTTTGGAATCCCATTTTTTCTTTGGATCTTGATCATCTAAAATATAACATGGATTACCAAAAATATGAAAATATTTGACATTGGGTTTCTTCCCTCTCCAAATTTCATAACTTGTGGAGTCAATGCCAGAACGAATACCAATTCGATTATGTATATGGCAAGCAGTAGTTAGAGCTTCGACCCAAAAATAATAAGAAAGGTCATAAGCATGAAGCATAACACGAGTCATCTCCTGTAGAGTGTGGTTTTTACGTTTAATAACTCCATTCTGATGAGATATGATTGGAGTAGAAAATTCATGGTGTATACCTTCAGAGTGATCAATACGAATGGGGACAATGCTCAACCTTTTCTCTCTTTGAAGTTGAAGGCACGGTGTCTTGAGCACCTGGAATGAATTTAACCCACGTGTATCTAGAAAAGTCATCAACACAAACCATGATATATCTTTTCCCACTAAGGCTTTCTACTTGCATGGGTTCCATGAGATCAATATGAATTAGCTCAAGAATATGATTTCTAACAGTTATAGGTACCTGTTTATGAGCCACTCTTGCTTGTTTTCCAGATTGGAATTCTCCACATATAACTCATTTATAACAATCGACATTCGGAAAGCCAATCACAACATTTCTCATCACGACCTTCTGTATAGTTTCATGTTGAAATGTCCAAGACACTTGTGCCACAAGGCATATTCATTCTACTTAGGGACAAGACAACTTTGCTATAAATCAGTAGGAGTCCACAAATAACAGTTGTCTGATGAGCGCTTTCCTGACATGACAAGAGATTTAGCATTATCCTTGACAACATAACCATCTTTGGTAAAGTTCACATTCAGCCTCTTATGACACAATTGACTTATGCTAATAAGGTTTGTTGTCAGGCTGTCACATCCCCTCTCAGGCTATCCTCTTTACCCGAGAAGGGATGTGAAGACAACAAATATCAACTCTCTTATGACACCTATTGTCTAACTAGTACCTGTAACTTGTTTTCTCATACTTGATTAACCTGATAGATAGTTTATAAACGTCATAATATATCTATGAATTCCTAGCTATAGCGTTGTAGACATTCAGAACTTATTAACAACAAGCAAGCTAGTTATAACTTATATACATACATTAAACAAAGTTCATATACACACACTTCCACATATATACAAGTTTAGGGTTCTACCACTCCCACTATGTGTAAAAGAGTTATAATGCCTACAAAGTCATAACATCAACCTAAGCAAGTTCTGGTCTATTAGGGATCTACGATTTGTGGCAGACTGACAACTATAAGAAAGGCTCCGAAAATCGGCCAGTACTTGGAATGTAAAACATTTGAAAAGAGTGAGCTAAAGATTGCCGAGTGATTAACTAACTTTTACAACTTGTTTACATGAATAAAAACATACTGAATAAATCATAACTACTAATGCATAAAAATGCTTCTTTGTTTCAGGGTTAAGAAAACAGGCTCAGCTTAAATACAAATACTAGCACTTTAAACATTGAATTTGTTGGGAATGTCCTAGAACTCACAGTTCGTGTTAAACATTCTATTTATCAATAATAATGACTTGTTGATTTTACATCTTATTATGAAAATCGAATAAACATATCCTTGGCTATAGTCTGAATACTGTAACTTAATGTAGTGACATAAACAGGATCAAGTTGACACTATATAGCCTAAATGGTCTAATAAATATATGGATGAAATTGGGAATCTCATCCTGGTAACACTATTGGATGCAGCTCACTCTGTAGTTGTTACAAGAAATTGTAAAGTGCTACAAATGAAGTGATCCACAAATCGTTCATGTTGAGACATGTGAGTGGGGGCATCCTATGCAATGAGTTTGCATATAGACTGGGCCACGAAAATAGTCACTTTTCTTTATAACGATCGTTTACTGTTAAAACGGACTATTTCATTTATCAAATAACCTAGGTTAACTCGATCTTAATCCTGAGCTAGCTATGAACTCCTTTTGTTCGAGATTATCCTTTGATCTACAAATAGTGAGAGTAGTCCAACAGCATTGCTCAATAAGCTTCCCATTTTGGGGATAAGATCGGATGAATAGTTGGGACATAGCCTTGCAAGATGGAATTCAATTTTACCCTATTTAGAGTTAGCAGATAGATTGTTCTTTTAAGTATTAATTCTAGGTCTTAAACAATCGGGGTCCCGCCTTCTCATGATAGAGAAAGGATTTGATTCATAGAGATTATGAATCAGAATTGTTCATTAGAGGAACAAAATGTATTCATAGGGGTAAAATGATAATTTTGACCTAGCTGTGATTACGAACAACCTGTGAAGGATCGACTTACTGATTATGGTTATAATATAGACACAATATATCTACAGTGAGGGGAGTTCAACTATGGGCTATAGTGGAGTGTCTTATTAGTTAATGAATGGGGGTTAGATCGGACAAATGAGTTTAGCCGATTAATCTCGAATCGTTGGAGACCATGATCTATAGGTCCGCGAGGTCCCCTTACTAGCTCATAGATTTTTGGTATGTGAAAGTTAAGAAGAAATTCTTCTTCAAATATAGCAAATTGCATGAAGAATTTTCAGCCAACTTTTCTTCTATTTAGAAGAAACTCACGCAATCCAATTTCATGTTAGTTTGACACCAAATAATCCACTAATTTAGTGGGATTCAAGATGGTTAAATTAAGTGGAAAAAGTGGGAAAAACCCACTTCCAAATGTCTTTTAAATTAATTTTCATAAAATCAATTTAAAATGAATTTTGAATTTCATAAATTCAAATTTAATTTTAGGTAAAATTAATTCAAATAATTAATTTTAAATAATTAATTAAATAATTGAATTATGTTAATTAATTTAATATCAAATATTAAATTAATAAAACATCTATCCCGAACATGAATCTGTATTCATGTATACAATATTTAAATCATATTTAAATATTTTTAACTCTCCAAGTTGTTTAATTTCATAATTAAACGTCAATTATGTCACGTGTAATTATTTATAATTTTCTAAACCGAATTTGAACATTTCAAATTCTTTCATCATACTGTCCTAAGGTCCAGTCCAATTTAAGCTAGTAGGGGTACCTAATGGACCTAAATATCAATGAGCTCCAACGATCTAAGATTAACCGACTAAATTCTTTAACCTAATTAATCAACATTCGTTAACTACCGAGACATTTCACTAAAGCCCAGTAGCTGCACTCTTATCACTATAGATATATTTATGTCCACTTGATTTAACAATGATTAGAAAGTCGATCCTTCACAAGTTGTTCGTAATTACAATTGGGTTAAATTACCGTTTTACAGCTATAATTACATCTTACTCCTTAAGTCCCACTGATCCTCTAATGAACAATTGGTTTGTGGTCCAACCACCAAACCAAGTCCCTTTTGAGTCAATGAGAGGGTGGAACCCCATGTTCAAGAGTCGGAGTCATCACTTAAGATAACAACCTATCAAATATCCCTACTATCAGGTAGGAGTGAATTCCATCTTGCAAGACTATGTTCTTAGCTATCTACCCAGTCTTACCCCTAAACTGGGAGGCTTATTGAATCCGCGATGTTGAGCCACTCTCACCCATCAGATTAAAGGATAATCCCGAATAAGTAGAAATTTATAATTGGCTAAGGATTAAGATCGAGTTTCCTAGATCATCAAATTAAAATAGTCAGTCTTATCAGTAAACGACATTATAAAGTAAAAGTGAATATTTTGTGGTCTAGTCTTATGCAAACTCATTGCATACGACGCCCACACTCGCATGTCCACACATGAAAGATTCAGTATCACATCATTTTTATCAAATATAAAGTGAGCCGCATTTGATAATGTCCCCAGTTTAAGGTATCCAGCCTTATCTCTATACTATAGACCATTCTGGCTATTACTCGAACTTGATTCACTTTTATGTCCCCATATAAAGTTCAAGTATTCATGCTATAGGTAGGGGGTCTTAGTTTATTGAATATAGGGTTAAAAAGATGCAATTCACATACTCAATAAGATTTTTACTAAATAGCCTCAATAACAACTTTATTGTCATGTAGAATATGTTTAGTGTTTACAAACCATGAGTTTTAGGACATACAACCTATTAGATACAAATAGTGTCAATAATAATCATACATGCACGTAGATATGTCCCAAAGGTTAATATAAACATAAAAATAATGTATTGCTTGGATACCTTCATCTCTTTTAGTATCATGGGAGCCAGATACCTTCATCTCCTTGGGTATCGAGTTTGATCTTCAGAGTACTAAAAACATGCTCATAGTAAACATATATGGTGTTTAAATAATTAAGCATTCCTCAGAAAAGTTAGCATTGAAATGGCATGAAAATTAATAACACACCAGGAATGCTTCATTTAATAAAACATGTCTTATATAATGCATAGCAACATGGTTTATAAGTTCTCTTTTAAAAACTACTCAAGATCATCCTAGGCTTTGGAAACATTGGAGCATGTAGCTTATATTAAAAGAAAACGCATGCTTTGTTAAACATGGAAAACCTTGCCTTTAGGGTGGACCATGCATCTAACATACACCTACTTTAGGTAAATCATGCATCGGAACAACTTATGGATAACATACTTAAAACTCAAGCATTCAACATGAGTCATATTTGAAAATTTAAAGAATCACTCTTTTAACATAGGCGTTCAAATGATAATAAGGAAACTTTGTAAAATTTTGTTAGTCACTATCACTTGCTAACTCCCAAGAGTTTGTAGGCCCTTCCTCTCTCTATTTAACCTGTTACATAAATAAACAACTCTTAGTTAATGATATTAGCTTCCTTTTGAGTTTAGTTACTTTATCTAACCTAGCACTTTAGGACTCCTTTTGAGTCCACCCTTAATATTAAATAAAACTTGACATTCATTTAAGGATTCCACTTAAACCGATGCTTAGATTTCAAGACTTGGTGCAATGCTAGTCTTTCGCGAGCTAAGTATACTATAAATGCAAATGGGCACATAGCACACTATTAAGGTAGGTGCTCGCTCACTTGACTTGGGCATCAGCGTTGGAGTAGGCGATGGCCCTTATCCCAAGGCAATGCATGTCGCACAACCCTCATGCTTTGGAAACTCTCTGCCGGTCAACGTCACACGTCTAGCCTATGTGGAGGTGTACACACCCTGGTGCTAGCTCAATGCCCACCATCAAGCTACTCAGTCAACTGCTTGTTTCTTCAAACATTGCAGTTGCCTGCCAACATCAAATTCTAGGTTTAACTTCCATAACTTATAACTTAAAATCCATTCATCAAAACATGAACTTTTCTTCTATGAGCTTCTTACATAATCTCTTAACTTCCTTACCTCAAATTTTGAGATTCAAATCCTCCCAGGGATCTCTAAATACATTGATCTTCACTACTTTCTTGCGTTGGTCCAGAAACCAAAATACTCTTTAATTTTTTGAAGACTTCGGCATCATTCCATTGAAATTTCCTCACAACAGCCCTAGATCACCTTCCTCACCCCTTGAACTTTAGTTTTACTATAGATCTCCTTCTTTGGTACGAGAGAAAGATCAAATAGACTTCATCTTCTCAAACTCATATTTATACTTGCCTTGCATGGCTACACTACTTAATCAAGTGACACCTAGGCCACTAACCTTTGTTTAAAGCTCTTATTACTGCCACTTAGCCCATTAATCGAACTTAACATGCTAAACTTTCTCATCCCTTCAATGCATAAAAGGTCTTGTTCCTTACTAATGCCAACTCCATAGCTTCAACGTGCAGAACAACCTTGCAGCGCCTAGCCTTAAGCTCTCATTTGTTCGCCTAGCCACCTATGTCCATCAACCAACGCATAACTTTAAGTGCTCGGCCACACACCTGATTGCCTACACAGAAGATAAATAACCTGTAATGAGGCCAACAAAGGCTTCTTGCCAAGCCACCGACGAAGCCCTTGCCTTAAGCTCTTCCACGCATAGCTCTCCTCTTCCATTATTCTCCAAAATTTTACCTAGTGTTGGAAACCACCCAAATTCACTCGAGAACTCCCTTTCCTATACTTTGAAAATATTTTTCCACACTTAAACTAAGCTCTTCCACATCAAAGCTTAACTACTTAGATGATTTTCCTTCTTTTAAACTTAGCTACTTCCTTCAAATCTTAACTAATTAAGCCAATTTGTTTAACATGCTTCTTAAGTCAATAAACAACAAGGTAATCTTCCAATTATAAATACTTCGAAATTCAAGTTTTAGAGTTTACACAAGCCATCTACCAGCATCACTTCATCAAGAACAGGTAATCAAGGATATTTTTTGTTTTTTCTTTTCAACGTGACCTTGAAAGGATACGCGAGTACCTATTGTGTAAAAGATGACGTCCTAATTTTAATTTTACATAACATGCAAATAATATATGTGACAGAAATAGAATGCACATGATCAATGAAGCATACACATATATAGAAATTACGAAGAAGAAAATATTTGGAAACATACCTTGGAAAACGTGCCCTTGAACACAACAACAAGTGTTCAAGAACGACACAAACCACCATGTGAAGACCTTGGTATTCTCGGGGTAGAGAATTGTAAAGACTTTGGGGGTTTCTTTGAATAATTTGGAGACAAAATGATTCTGTTTTGAAACAAAAAAAAAAACATTTTTCCTATGCCTTCAACAACTTCAATATTTTAAACCACTTACAACTCTAACACATTTTGGAGTATTTATAATAGTGCAAGTGGAAGATGAAAGAACCTTTCTTTTCATCTTCCAAATAACAATGATAGAATTTATTGGAAAAAAAGAAAACTTTATAAGTTATTTGAGGAAAATGAAAGATTTATGGAATGAAAAAATAAGTATAATTAAATAAAACTAACTTTCATTTAATTAATATTTACTTTAATTGACAACCTAATTTACGTAATTAAAAAAATTACATGTAACTAAATAAAACTAATTTTTATTTAATTTATATATATACTTTAATTTAATATTATAAAAAAAATTCTCTCAATTATTTAATATGAATCAATTTCATCTTAAGTTTGATATTTTCTCTAAAATTATGTCTCATATAATTTTATATAAATAATTTTCTTTATTAATTTAAAAAATTCAAGTTAATCTGAATTAGATTGATTCTCATCTTTATCCTAATTGAGCTAACGAGGGGACCAACTATGACTAAACACCTCTCGAACCAGCAGAGAATGAGTGAATTCCTTTTTATGTAGCTTTGTTCCCTTTGCAGCTTTGGTCTTCTTCTCCCTTTATGCAGTAGTGGGGTTAGTTTTTTCATGGCCTCCCTTCTTCTTCTTTCACTTTTTGGTATCAGAAGAAGAAGGTCTAGACGTTGTTTCAGAGGTCGAACATCTATGAAACTTTTTGGAGGACGAGACAACATTTACATCACCCTTCTGTTCCTTGACTTTCATCAAGGATTGATATGTCTTAAGCTCATTGAGAAGGATCGTCAGGTTGTAGTCAAGCTTGTTCATAACAACGTTACTACAGAACTGCAAGAAACTTTCAGGTAAAGTTTCCAGAATGAAGCTAACCTGACTAGCCTCTTCAATGACAGACCTGTTCATCTCTGCCATGTTAAAGTGGACCATCATGTTCAAAACATGTTCACTAATCGATGTTCCTTCTTTCATTCTGGCATTGAAGATATACTTTAGAACGTCATGCCTTAATCGTGAGGACGGTTGTACAAAGATTACTCTTAAGGACTCCATGATCTCATAGGCAGTGAGCATAGGGTCATGCTTCTTGGCTAAAACTTCAGACAAGATGGCAGAGATATACACTCGGGCATTTTTATTCACCTTTACCCATCACTCATATGCCTCCTGAACATTTCGAGATGCATTAACGGCTGAGGCTTAAGGACGGTCCTCAACTAGGACGAATCGTAGGTCATCAATAATGAGAATTGTATTAATAGTATTTTTCCAGCTTATATAGTTATTGTTGTTTAACTTATCAGCGAAAAGAATGTTTAAAGTAGCGCTCGTCATTATGAAATTGCTGAAACCATACAATTTATTTATATTAATTATTAAATGCTTTACCCAATTAATCAACTAATCAATTTAGCAAAAATATAACATACCCTATGTGATATCTATTTTGCAATGATGCTTTAGTGGGACAGGGTAAAAGTCACCTTAGGGTGATCAAATACCTCTTTACTGAATTGAAACAAAATCAACCAATAAGTACTCCAGAACAACTGTTGTCCCTTGGTTATAGCCAAATTTAATAGATACATTGTTGCATATGATCACTGACTTGAACAAAAGAAATAGGTTCACCGATCCTAAGACTTATACCAAAAACGCAGTAAAAGCAATAAGAATGGGGTCGAATCCCCAGGGAAACTATGAACTAGCTAGGTTGATTAAAGAATTCCATGCGATAGGGGGTTTTGGCTTGCTTTGTGTAAAAAACGAAATTAAAAAGTAAATATGCAAAAAATAAAAGTTTGAACAGGATTAAATGACAAATTGGGTTGTAGTGAATCAATAAAATGGATCTTGGGAATAGTTTGTATGTCAAATTTCAACCATTAGATACTAATAAATAACACCGAATCCATGAACTCCACAACCTATTAGAGATACTAACAGCCTAATTAGCCAAATTTGATATTAAAGAGATCTTGGGAACTCTTCTTTTTCAGCGAAATCCAAGAAAAAACTAATTTTCATTACGAAAGGATTCATGCATTGTGACATACTACATGTTGGAAAGCCTATACTTATAGCATGGATAATTAAGCAAGATTAAACTTGGGTAAGCATTTGTGAGATCAAAAACAGTCTTAGTCGACACATGCAATCCTAATTCGTGCAACGGAATCAACAATTATGCATAACATCATGAAGATTTTGCAAATAATAATTTAATAACATCGATTTGTCAAACCAATTCTAGCAAATTCCATTAAAAATAATCCAAATCATACCCAAGAGTTCAAAGAATTGGGTATAATTAATCAGAAATCTTTAAGAAATCTAACATACAACTAAACCCAAGAAAGAAATTACCTAGCCTTGCATCTTCCTCAAATCAATAACATAAATTGGGAAGTTGAAAAGCATATGGGAAAGATTAAAGAATGGAGAGGACAAAATGACGAATCTGGTGGAAATTCGTCCAGAAATCATCTCAATTGTAGCCCAAAATCGTTCTCCCTTTTGTAATTTTTCTTCCTCCTCCCTTCAGCTGCAACGAAAACCTTCTATTTGTAGAATGATTGCAGTGTTGCAATGCTGCTAAGAACATCACAACGCTCTTACCGATAAGACATCAAGCGTCGAAGGAGGGGAACAACACTGATGTGATGATGCATTGCGCATGCATAGAAGCCACTCGTTCGTTAGAATTCGTAGCGTTGCAATACCCTGTTGAGCATTGCAATGTGCCCTTTTCGCTCGCTCTTATTGAATAGCATTGAGCTAGAGTGTTGGCGTGCCATTGTAACGCTGGCTGCTTACACTAAAATTGATGCTTAATGCCTCCTAGCGTCACACGAGGGTCAAGGGAGGGTTGCAATGCTGCCCTCGAGGGGAGTTTGGTAATTTTGACATCTTCTCTCAATATGATGCATCCAACTCCCGTTTTTGCTTCTTTTTGGCTCAGTTTTCATCCCAACAATAGACTTACTCTTCAGGATCGATTTACCTACAAATAAAGCAAAGAAAGCATAAGAATTTGTTCAAATTGGTTGGATTAAGGACATACAATTAACTCTTTTTTGGAGCTAACATCCCTTTAATTATTATTTATCATTGTTTGGTCCAGAAAATATTGATTTCCTTAACATATTTTTGTAAGTGTAGCCCCGCATTTTGGAATATAGAGGTCTGCCCCAATGAGCCAACCGTAGGGAAAAACCAATTGGACCAAAACTAAAGCAAAATTTGAGTAAAAAAAAAAATTCAAGCAAATTCCATTTGTAGGGGGACACAAGCAAAGGTGCCTCGAGGTCTAGCATTGAAGTTTACTACAAACTAATGAGAAAGACCATGGGATGTGTTGACACGTGTCCCGCTCTCACTTACTATAAACACTTTCTCCGTTCACCTTGATATTAACCTATGCAAATACTATCCGTAGGGGACACAAGCAAATGTGCCTCAAAGTCGAACATAGATTTCATGGTGTGAACGTTCAAGGAGAAACGTAAAATGAAAAATTGAAACATTAGACACTCATTTTCCTTCCACTAAGTAAAGTAACTTTTAGGTTGGATAGTTTAACAACATTGATTTATGTTTATTGAATACTTTAATAAACATGAATCACTCACTGCATACATGTAACAAACCTATCTATTCACCTTCCAGGCCAATTTCCAGATATAGGTATTCCGTTTCCATCAGCTTAAATACCCCAACCTAGATAGAACTGTCCTAGACAAAGGTTCCAAATAGATACATTTGTTACACATTTTTTTTTTTTTTGAAGATGTATTGTAGTTAAAGTGTGGGGGTGGATGAGTCGAACCTCAAACCACGAGGTTGATAGTATGAACATTATCCATTCGTTACACATTTAATCTTTTATTCAAGAACTCAATTTAATCCTATTAAACCAAAATAAAAGATTAAGCCTATTTCTAATCGACCTAATCATAGGTCTTATTATGAAAGCGTGCAATTCATTTTTCCATTACATACATAACACTTATATATTTAAAGTAATGAAAAAAATATATATCTATCCATACATCTAATCTATATATTATAACAATTATAAAATAAATGATGCATGGACATACTTAATTTATCATGCAATTTTATGATATAACATTTACATTAAAAAAAAATATGCATAAACATATGTATATCATATAGTGGGATTATGCTATATGACATACATTACATCAAATGTATAAAATAAAAGCTTCAATTTTGACCGAGATTGGTTTCTTAAACTTTTAATTAAATTAATATAAAAAGTATTAATTTAATTAAACCAAAATATTTAAGACTAAATTATTATAATTAATAGTGAAGAAAAGTAGTTGGAATCCGAACCATCAGAAGCCTGTCTCTTATACACATCTAGATGTGTATAAGAGACTACTCCATCCTTGCTTCATTTTCGACCAAATCGAAGTCAGAGCTTAATCATCATCGACACGGACATCAAATACAGACTCGATAGCTTACAAAAAAAATTGTCAAAAACAATGAGCCCTTTACATATCAAATCATTATTGAATAGAAAAAATCTAAAATCAATCTAAAAAATATCCAAATGAGCAAACCTCATTCAACATACAATTATGCTTAATTAATAATCCCTACACTATTTTGTATATGTTTGAAAATTAAGATTATGACGGCAAAGATGGCGTGCTAATTTTAATTTTACATAACTCACAAAGAATATATGTGATGAAACAATATACATGATCAATTAAGCATACACACACACACACACACACATATATAGAAATTAAGAAGAAGAAATGATTCGAAAAACATACCCTTGAAGACTAGTCTCTTCATGATTTCTTTTCCAAAAACTTCGAACAAGAACAATAAAAAACACAGCAACAATTGTTCAAAAACAACAGACACAACCATGTGAAGACCTCGTTATTCTTAGGGTAGTGAACTATAGAGAGTTTGTGAGCTTCTTTGAATAATTTGGAGGGAATGATTTTGTTTTGAGAGAAAAAACACTTTTCCAAAACTTTCAACAACTTCAATATTTTCAACTACTTACAACTCCAACAAATTTTGGAGTATTTATAATAGTGTAAGTGGAAGATGAAAGAACCTTTCTTTATATCTTCAAAATAATAATGAGAGAATTTATTGAAGAAAATGAAAGGTTTATAAGTAATTTGAAGAAAATGAAAGGTTTATGTAATTACAAAATATATATAATTAAATAGAACTAAATTTCATTTAATTAATATGTATTTTAATTAACAACCTATTTTATGCAATTAAAAAATACATGTAATTAAATCAAACTAGTTTTATTTAATTTATGTATACTTTAATTTAATATTATAAAAACAAAATCTCTGGATTATTTAATGTGAATCAAATTCATATTAAGTTTGATATTTTCTCTCAAATTATATCTCATATAATTTTATATAAATAATTGTCTTTATTAATTTGAACAATTCAAATTAATCTGAAGTAATTTGATTCTCACTTTTATCACAATTGAGCTTATGAGGGGCCTTATGGACCTATAGTTTGAAGCTTCAATGGTACTCGATTAATAAATCAAACTCTTTGATTAAATTAATCAACTTCTATTAACTGTCAATCACACCACTAAAGATTAACAGTTACACTCTCGCACTGCAGATATATTTCAATATCCATCATATATAACTAATCAACAGCGTATAGACCCTTCACAAATTGCTTGTAAATACAACTAAGCCAAAATTACCACTAATCTCTCTAATGAACAATAAGTCAAAGTCCAACTATCACCAAACCCCTCTCGGACTTGGAGAGGGTATAGTGTCACATTGTTCATTGGCAATATGATCGACCAAATGTGTATGAATGATGAAATGAGAATAAATATGGTCTAAGTGGTAGCATACACTGTCGATGAAGTAATAAATCTTAAAGTATTCCAATAGTTGAATCCCACGAGACTATTTATGCAAACCAATCTTCATAAGAAAGGTTTTTTTCGATGCAAAACAAAGGGTAACAAATAAAGAAGTGATTTTGAGGTTTAATGGTGATAAAAGCAGTAAAGAAGAATGTTGAATAGGGATACAGTTATGTTCCAACCTTTTGGGTTCTATGCTATTAGTGATGCAACAACATTATATATGCATGAACAAAAGACTACTTCCATTCGGTCTGGTGTCTAGTTCCTTTAGAAGGTCTAACTACTTACTACCGAATCTTTCCATGGGTAGCTGAATCTTAGATTAATTCCAGCTTAGATTCTTTATCTTACGGTGTCCTTTATTCCTAATGGCGACTGGCCCTCATGTTTCTAGGCTCCAAGTCTTGTATTCCTTTGTAATATTAGTTTATCTCCTAACCTTCTCAACAAGACTCCACTAGATTGCTAAATTAAGTGATTAGTTTAACTTAACAAAGGAAATGCAAAAGTTAAAGAAGTATGAAATATAAGCATTGCTCAAGCCATAAAACCCTAATGTTTTCACATAACTAAACCCCTTAGAGAATTTAGCTCATGATAAATGATAAAATAATGAACTTTATGAAAGCAATAATCATAGGTACAAGCTGATGTTCAACAAGTAAAGAAAGAAAATAGAGAATTACGTGAAAATAAATTAAATAAATACAACTCAAAGATGCATCGGGACAGTTCCTCAAATTCTTAATCTTTCCTTAGGTTCATTCCTCTTACCACACACTTCCATGGAATGAGATGACCTATAGCTGCTATGCCTTCGAGGAACTTTCATTCTTAAGGCTACTAACTTGAAAATTTGAGAAGAAGCCCAAGAGGGAACGATGAAAATGGTAGAAAATGAGAGTAAATTGTGACTTATTTATGGATGGAGAGTTGAATGATGAAATGAGAGGCTTCCAATCCTTTATATAGGCAAAAATTTGTTGAGGGATGACCTAAAATCATGGTTGACCGTTATCCTATAATTTAAGTGTGGAATAAAATGCTTTGATAGAGAAAATAACAACCATATTGACTGGGCGTGAATCTAAAAAATTAGGGATTTCTGATGCGGGCGCATCGCTTTGCTGTGGGAGCATCACTTTACTACTAAGGTCGCATCAGTTAAAAAATCTACATAAATAGCCAAAACCTTCCAAAATTCACCGAATCAGTACAAAGTCAGCAAATAACACCTTTTAAGCTCATTAAAACCCTCCAAGTTGATGGTAGATCACCTACGTCTAGAGGACTACATGCCGAGAAAAGATAATCCACTAATATATGAAAGTCAAAAGATTACAAGATTGTACTTATCTGTAAAATAACAACAATCACAGTGACACATATACAACCCGACTTCGTTGAACATCTAGGCTTCCCCTAAGTGTGTGAGACTCCCTTTCTTAAACTTAGGCTCCTCCTAAGTGTGTGAGACCCCCTTTCATATGATGATATCTTTTCTTCTACTTGTGAACGCTCTTCATATGCAAACTTAAGCTCTTGCTAAGTATGAGAACTTCCCTTCTCCGATAAATAGTACCTTAGGTCCCTCTAAGGTTGAGAAATTCTTCTTTCATGGATAGCACTTAAGGCTCACCCTAAGGCTTGAGAAATCCTTCTTGATGAACAAAGTCTTAGCCTCCCCCAACACCAATCAAGACTGTCATAGATATGGTAAGCACAAAGTGGAAAGAAGCACACCTATACATAAAAATAAACTGAGAATTTGCAACTTGACAGTGAATATAGAGCTCTACTATATAAAGTTTACAAGATAATTCTCATAACCCTAGCATTGAGAATTTCTTGGCTTAAATAGCCATTTAAGAATTGTGGAAAATATTCCCACATAAAATCGTCAGACCCATCAAAAACGAAAATATTCCAAAAAGAAATATTATGTAAGAATATTTATAAATAAGGAAAGTTAATATTCCTACAGATCGACAATCTTTAGACCATCTAGGCGCGCTTATCTAAGCTAAGAATAGAGACAACTCCAAAATCTCAAGAAAAATCATCCAGGCATCTTAAACCAAAATATTTTAGCCATATATATTAATTTCTAACAGATACTGTTTTACAGTCTTGTAGTTTTGTTTTGTTGGTTGGGTTGGTTTAAACATAGGTCTAGCCGCATGTGTTTTCAGGTCAACTTCGTGGTTTTTAAGAGGCGTTCTACTACAACCATTGTTCTAAGAGGCTTTTGGCTTCTAGGATGTTTTTGGGTATGTATATTGACTCTGGAATTTATTGTGGCTCTTGGAATTCTATGCGATTAACCTTTATTTTTTGTTCTTAACCTTTAATTTTTCATTGTTCGCCAAGTTTCAAGAGGTGTTAGCCTTTAATCTTTTTGCTTGGAACGAACGTGTCCCATGGTTTTGTTTCCTACCTTGTCTTCTTATTAATAACCACCAAGGGATTATGAGTTTCATGATATTTCAACTTAAACTTCAGAATTTTAGGTTACCAATGGTTTCGTACCAATGGAAGACTTATGGTAAACTATGGAATAACACCCATCTTTTTTTGTTTTGATTATAGTACTTCATTTATAGTTGTCTTTCTCAGGTGCTTCATAAATATTGTCATTGTTGAATACTTAAGGGATGCTTGTTCTAATGAGTACAAAAGTTGAAGAAAACTGAAGGGTTTGAAGTTTTTGGTTTTAACCTACATGCTCACTATTTAAGTAAGGGCTAGTTGCATAAGTAGAATTCAAGCCCAAAATAATAGAATATGTAGTATAAGGATAAAATAATTACATATATAGATCAGAAAATGATAAAAGACTAAAAAACCTATGCCTAGCCACCATTTTGTTTGCTTCTTCCCAGTTTTTTCAAATTAAAAGCTATCATTGATAGCAGCTATCAATGATAATCACTGACAGCTGCTATCAGCTGCTATCGCTGATAGCTTCTATCAATTGCTATCGATGATAGTTGCTATCAACGATAGATTTCAATTTGAGAAAAATTAATACAATCTTGAAATATTAACTTTTAATTTACTATCAATTATTAGTAGCTATCATTGATTCACTTTCATCAATTGGAATCAATGTTGAAATATTACTACTCAAGGCTATCAGTGGCTATCAATGATAGATTTATAAATAGTGATCAACTTTGAAAGAAGACCAACAACTTTGATTACCATAGTAGTTATCACTAATAATCTTTTATCATGGCTATCACTGATTACAACTATCAGTTGTTATCACTGATAGAGTTTCATCAATTAGAATCAACCTTGAAATATTAATACTTCAGGCTATCAATGATAGACTTCTATAACGAGTTATCACTTTTGAAAGAAACTCGATATATAGATATCAACTAAGTTTTATCATCGATATCACTAACATCACTCATATTGTGGTTATCAGTGATAGCTTTTTTCACTGATAACATCACTAATAAGATGCTATCAATGATCTCACTGATATCATGCTATCAATGATAGTTTTCTATTACCGATAATGTGCTATCAGTGGTAGCTTCTATCACCGATAACATGTTATTAGTATTAGCTTCTATCACTGGTAACATGCTATCAGTAGTAGCTTCTATCAATCATAGCCACTAAACACTTTTTTTCCCCTTTCTTGCCCTTCCCAAACATTTATAAGTCCCTTTTCTTTTCGATGATAGCTTCTATCACTGATAAACATGCTATTAGTGATAACTTCTAGGCATTCCACTTATATTTTAGTTCGAGGTTCAACTTTATTAATTAAATTCACTAAGTTGGCTATTAATGATAGATTTCTATAATTGGCTATTAATTGTGAAAATATAATCAAAGATTAAGCTATCAATGATAGAAAATATTAGTGGTTATCACTGATAGACTTCCATTTATTATTTATATTTATTATTTATATTTATTATTTGTTATAATAATCAGACTTGATGATTGGCTTGTTGGTGTTAAGTCACTTATGAATTGAGTACTTTCAAGTCCTGCGTACAAAACTCAGCTTCATAATTCTTGTGAAAAAAAAAGGGAAGAAGAAAAAATTCAAATAAAGGAAAGAAAAATTTTTAAAATAAGAGAAAGAGAATAAGCAAAAACTGAAAAAAGAAAAGAAAATTAAATAGAAAAAAAGAAAGCAAAAACCGGACAACTAAAAGAGAAACTAAAAAAAGAAAAAGAAATGGAAGAAGTAAAAAATTGGAGAAAGAAAAGAAAATAAAATGATAAAAAAAAAAAAAGATAAAGGAAGAAGCAAAAATCGGAGAAAGGGAAGAAAATAAAAATAAAAAAAGGAATAAACAAGAACCGAAGAAAAAAAATAATAAACAAAAACCGAAGAAAGAAAACAAAATTAAAAAGAAAGAAAAAAAGAAAGGAAAAAGAAGGAAATGAAATGAAATAAAAAAAAAATGAAAGAAGCAAAAATTGGATAAAGAAAAGAAGAAGAAAAAAAGGAAGAAGCAAAAACTGATAAAGAAATTAAAAAGACTAAAAAAATGTGTACACCAATATAAGACAAGAGAGGGCGAAATTGAAAAATAAAAAAAAATAAAAGATTGACTAGTCAACCCATTCATATTTGCAAATATTTTAAAGATGTAATATATTTTTAGATTTTTTCTCTTATTTTACTATGTATTACAAATATCTAAAATAAAAAGACTAAAGAAAAGAAGGTGTACAACAAGATAAGATAAGGGAAGACGAAATTGGAAATTAAAAAAAAAATCAAAGATTGACTAATCAACTCATCTATATTTATAAATATTTTAAAGATGTAATATATTTCTAGATTTTTCTCTTATATTACAAATATCGTTTTAAGTAAGTTCTTTTTTTTGACATACTATTTTAAATAGAACAAAACGTTGTTGTTTTGGGTAGTGACTATCCTTTCGTTTGAAGGTATGAGTTTCCTGAGATTTTTTCCTCACTAGCTTCCATTTAAATCCTCAAACTCTTGGCTTAGACTTAAACTCTTGGTGAGATTTAAATGGAGCCAACTTTCACATTTGACAACACAAATTTATCTCCTAATTCTCCTTAGTTGTAAACTAATTTCATGTTGTAGTGACTGATACATGAAATTGATTACATGTTTTCTCAGCCTGGTAAATATGGGCAACCATATATGTTGGGGAAAATGTCCTTTTATCCTAGATAGATATTGCAATAGGAGTATTAGTTGAAACTTTGTTATTGCGAGATTATAAAGGGTGTTCAGATTTAATTCTCTGATTTGAGGGAGGAGGGGGTTGAATAGTGTATTTATATCTATCGTTGTGAACTAAGGGTAGGAGAATATTGTAAACACTCATGTTATCTAATGTGTATTACTTTATTTATTTTTACATTAATTTCTTTTACTGTGTTAAGGACATTATTTGAGGAGCATCTGGCAAGCACTTTTAAAGTAAGTTATCACTTTTTAGCGATGAATTTCTTCCCTTACCTACATGAAGTTGCTACACATATATGTCTACTACAACAAATCAGACCTTATTTGACACTTGAGAATTTTTACGTAGTTTTCAGAGTTAAATTATCACTTAGATACTTTTTGGAAAGCTCTTTATGTTAGTTTTAAGAGTGCATGTGGCATTTTGGCCTTTTTTTAAGCCTTTTTTAAAGTGCCTCTTATAGGCTTTGTTGTTGGTTTTGATAATCAAAGTGCCTCATATAAATTATTTAGATTGTTTTGGGAGTTAAAATTTCTCTTGGAGACCTTTTAGGTACTTTTTATGTTGGTTTGAGAGGTAAATTATCACTTGGACACTTTTAGACACTTTTTATGTAGAAGATCAACCTTAACTTGCAAACTTGACAAGTTTGAAAATCTTGTATGTTTCACATTCTTCTGAGTTGATATGGACTCTAATAATGTTTTAGGTTATAAAATCATAAAACAATATCAATTCCTTAAGGGGCATAAACTAAAGTGTTCACTTGATTTATTTCATTATGAAGTCCAGTATTTTTGCTTGCTGACATTTTGCTAATAGTTGAAATGTTAGGTTTCTTGAGATATCTCTTCAACTTGTAACTGTGAACTCAAGATTTAAATTTTGACAACTTTTTTAATCATTTTGGAAGCATATATTTTATTTTGAAGGTCTTCTCTTGGTATGTAAATACTTTATTCGTTTATTTAAGTTGTTGATTACATGTATATGTCCTTTTAAGTTTATTTCCTACATTTTAAGGTGAGACTGTTACAAGTATGGGCTACAAATTTCAATTTTTTATTAGACTTGGATATCTTATTTGCTCTTTCCAAGAGTAAATTAGGATTGTCTTACGGTAGAAAAAGTATTGCCATATGATATTTTTATTTTCTTTCCGTTCTTAAATACATGGTGTATATGTTTTGTCAAGCAAATAGGTTTGCTTCGTGCTTTGGTGGTTTGTGTAAATATACGCTTTATATTTTGTGCAATCTCTTTTTAGATGTGATTTATTTTTTAAAAAATTCTCTATTTTACACTTAAGGAAATGTATCTTCCTTCGCTTTCTGAAAGTAGCTATATGACACTCCAATTAGACATCTATTTCTCGTAGTAAATTGTTGAGAAATCCTTTAGAACAAATCTCAACTTGGACGAAGGTTTTAGTATTGAGTTTTGACCATTAAATCTTGTTATTATTATTTAGGAACACTTGGATTTTCTTATAGTAGCACATCAAGTAAGCATAATTCTACCATTGGTTTGTTTTTTTTATGTTTGTATGTTGTGTGTTTTACTTAGTAACTTATAGAACTACTTGCATAGATAACCATCGGGCCATAAATATTAGGATTTATAAAACAAAGGAAAAGTAATTACAAATATAGTACAAATTTAAGACCAAATGTCTGAAAATACCAAAAAGGACATCCACCAGTTTGCCCATTTTGAGGAGAACCCATTTCGTGCAATCAATAAACACCCAAATCATTATTAGCCATTAAAACTGTGCGAGTATTCTTCTTCCCTTTGATTTCGCTCAAAAATTCAAAAGGTATGCTTCTTCCCTTCTTCGTCTCTTCTTTTTCGTCTCTTCTTCTTTGGTTCTTTGTCTCTTCTTCACTGATTGCCATCCTTTAAAACCGTCTCACTGATTTAGGGCATCGTTCTTCTTCCATTGATAGTAGTGATTTTAAATCTTCAACCATCATCTATTCTTAAATCAGTGTGAGTAGTTTTGATTTCGATTTCAAATGATATTTATCGATGTATTCTTGAGAGTTCATTGATTTCCTTCAAATTAGGGCTACATGCATTCTCCATCTTTTTTAGAAAAATATTCATTTTGTATGTATTAAGTCGATTAGTTCGTGAGATACAGTAAACACTTATTCTTCTTCTACCAAACCTTCAATTTTAATCACAATCCATTATTTTATTGCTTCAGTTGCAATTTACATCCTCTCGGTCTATTTTATTTGGTTAATATTTGGTGATTCTTGTCATGCTTCAAGTGTTCACAAGTTTTACTCCACATTTTTATCACTGAGTTAGCTTTTCTTTCTGAACAAAAATTGATTATGTGAAGTTCTTTATGTCATGTTTGATTGCTAATTTAGTTTGCATATAATCACAACTATGTTTTTTCTATGTTATTCCTGCTCAATGTACCAATAGTATGTTGATAGTCGGTAGTATACTATTTTAGGTTTTCTGGCATTTAGTATATTTCATGAAAACTGGAAAAACTTGATAATAACATAAGTGATAGCCTTATACATTGATAGCAACATAAATGACAACCTTATACATTGCTATCAATGTTGAAGAATATCACTGATAGATATATTACTGAAATCTACTATCTCTATTTCCAATTAAAGTTTATTGAAGAATTTATCTCTGTTTCCTACAATATGAAGGTAATAAGCATGCTTCCTATTTTACAACATGATATCATTATTTGGATATCAATAGTGATTCATTTGATATTATTAGTTTGTTGATTATTTAATTTAGGCTATCAGTTGGTATTACTAATATTATCTATGATTTGTTGATTGTTTAATTATGCTATCAATTTACATTTTTGATAGGTACTATTAATGATACTCTTTTATTAGGGTTATCAATTGGTATTACTGATAACATCTATGATTTGTTGATTGTTAATTAGGGCTATCAACTGGTATTACTGATAGCATCTGTGATTTGCTTATTGTTTAATTATGCTATCAATTTATTATTTTTGATAGCTGCCATTTCTAAGTGATATCCCTAATAGGCTACTATCGATGATTTGAAGGCAATGTTTCTATAACGTGATATTGTTGTTATTTGTTTTTAGTATAAATGGAGAAAGGAAAGAGAAAATTGTTGGAAGGATCAACATCATCTGGAAAAAAAAAAAAGTGCAAGAAGCTCAATGTTTACAATCTAATGATATTTTATAAATTTATACAAAATTATTGGAAGGATCAACATCATCTGGAAAAAAAAGTCCAAGAAGCTTAATGTTTACAATCTAATGATATTTTATAAAATTATACACTTGTAGTGTCTTTTTTCTTATATTTTATGTTATTATGTAAGTATGAAAATGTATTGATAGTTCCTGAAAGTTAATGGTAAAACCTGTTGAAAGTGAGCTTGTTCATAACATTAGAAGTCTTATCCAACATGGGAACTTTAAATGAGCTATCACTCCAACTAGTTAGGGAAGATCCTTTTGGTCACTTCTTAGACATGAAAATGAAAAGGGTGTCCATCCAACTCATACCACACTAATGGCTCTCAAAAAGAGCTATTATTCCTAGCTTAATTTGGGCTTGTTATTGGATTTTAAGTGTTTATTGTGTTATTTTATAGGTATTGAGCAATCAAGATGTCGAATCAAGTATTTTGAGCTGAACGGGGTTAATTTGAAGAAAATTGAAGTCGATTTGAGCATCCAAACTTCAAAGAAGCAAAAAGACCAAAATTTCGCTGTTTTAGCATTGCAACGTTCAACCGATACATTGGTTCAACGCTCACCTGATGCTAGAAGGTAGAATGTGGGTGTCCAGGGTAACGTTGCAATGCTCCGATTGGAGTAGGGCTTCCCCCCACCATCCGCGTCCGTCTTCTTTTGCCCAATCACAGGGCAGCATTGTAACACTACACTAGTTAGATTTGCATTTGTGTGTTGGACTGATGACCCTATCATAATTGCATGTCTCTGCTAGTTATTTTCGAGCTCATGGGTTTCCTTGTGTTTGTCAATGTTTGAATTTACTCCGGTAGCAAAAGATTAGATATGATTGCTTAGATTTATAAGTTGACCATAAATCTTGGTAATGCATCTTTAATCTAGATTCGAAGAATAATTTAGTTAATTGAATATGGCTTTTCCTGACATTCAATCGATGCTATTGAATCTTCATTCTTAATGCATATGATTTTTAATTCTATATGATCGTTAAGAACCCAGTAGCATTAAAAGAATATAGTATAATTAGGTTATGGTCTTTCTGACCTTAACTAATAGTTAGGACGCTCGATTGATTTTGATTTAATTTATTATCCGCCTTTGTAGAGATTAATTAAATCGAATCGATTTAGTAGTCGTGCATGCATGAAATAGAATGTTTATTTAATTCTTGTTTTCCATGATAGAAATTGCATAGGAAACACTCTCTTGCTCTAGAAATTAATAGGCCCTTATCCTAGATTACATTTACCCTTTTATTTCAATTCGATGCATTTATCTATTCGACACCAAAACCCCCATTTACCGTTGTAGTTAGAAATTTGACTAACGAAACAAATCGTGCTTCCCTATAAATCGACTCGAACTTACCACTGTTACTACGTTTTAATAGTTATAGGAGTAGTTCGATATTTACAAATTTTCTTTTGCTTCATAGTCCTTTTCGAGAATTAAACGACAATAGAAAGTGGTTCGAACAAAATGGCATCGTTGCTAGAGATGTCATTGATATTTCAGTAATTAAATTTCTAGTTAGAGCATTCTTTTGCTTTTGATTTGTTTTCCTATTTTGTGACAGTATTCTAAGCATGGACAGATATCATCAACAAGGATGGGGATGATCAAATGGAGGTTCTAGGCCTAGTGACGAGGTTTGTGGCCTTTGAGGTGAACTTGCTGAGTTAACTTCTTTGGTTAGTCAATTGGTTGCAGGTAAAGTACAACAAGTGCAAGTATGTAGGATTGATTACCCTGAGCAAGCATGTCCAAACCTACAGTGGAGCCCTGTGCCAGGAGACTACTCCATGGGAGGCTATCCTAGTTATATGGATGACAATTTCCATCAGCCTAGAACGGATGTGTCACACCCCGCCCCAGATTACCCTCTTAATCTGGATGGAGTGGTGATTGCAGCAGTTACCAACCCTTTTGCTCGCACTCACTGCCTATCTAACTTGTTAAATTTCGCTCAAACCCTGAATGCATACATATTATCAGTACATTGAACAATTAACTCAGAACTTAACACATTTACATTATAGGGTTTCACAGCATTGTCCATACATGACTATTACAATTTAGTGAGCCCCGACTAAAATACTAGTCACTTGACAGACACATGTGTACTAACTAATTCAAGTCTTCAATTAAGCTTCCTTCAACCTAACTCTTTAAGTGGCAGAGCAGCAGCAGTAAACTCTTTTGGGAACTGACCGCTACCTGAAAGAAAAACATTTAAAAATATGAGCTAGAAACCCAGTGAGTGACTAACATTTAAGCATAACGTTCATACATAAATTTCATATTAAGACTGAAAGCTTTTACTGAAAAATAAACATGGCAACTATTATTCATGTCATTATTAACATCACATAGCATTTTTCTTACTTTGGTAGACTATACCTTAGTCTATTTGTCTAGAGTGGCCCTTTTGCTCACTCCTTATCATTATTTACCGCATTACTACTTAGCTGGGAAGGAACCCTTTTGTTCACTTCCTACAATCATAACTTGCATTCTTAGTTGAGAGAGAACCTTTACTCAATCCCTCAATATCAATCCATAGCTAAAGTGGAGTGATCTCGACACTACCAATAACAACTTTTCATTTATTCGTATAATTCTAGTTTAAGTACCGTCATACCTTAAATACTATTGCTCAGATACCTTCTCCGTACTTCAGTATCGAGCTGCTCAAATACCTTCTCCATGTCCTTCAATATCGAGCTATTCAAATTCTAGGACAAAGCTTCAGTACCTTCTCCATGTACTTCAGTACTGAGCTATTCACATTCTAAGTCCAAGCTTCAGTACCTTCTTCGTGTACTTCAGTACTGAGCTATTTATACTTACTTGCATATTCTTATTTCTTAATGACTTAGTTGCCCAAATACATTCCTTACTAACACATCCTCGTGGTCATTGTAAAGCATAGCATAAACATAACATTAATGTGAGGTGCGTTGCTACATAACTAGTTGGGAATAATTATCATAAATACCTTTCAGTGAACATGCATTGCTAAACATTCATAAGCTTTAGCAATTTACTTTAAACATTTAAAGCATTTAGAGTCACTCACAGTCTTTGGCAATCCTCATCATGTATGCTTCTTGTGCGTTGAACACCTAGTCAAATCCTTAGGCCTTAACTTGACTAAGGAGCAACATTAATATCATGCGTCCATGCCTTGTGTCCATGTATTGTGTTAGGCGTTCAAGCCTCTTATGTGTCCAAGCCTTCAGCTCATGCCTACTACCCATCGCATGGCCCATCGCATAGCAACCTTTGCGCCCATCTCTCAATTCATGCGCCCATCTTGTGGCACATCGACGCATGCCCCATGCATTCATCTGGTTGTGCCCATCACTCAGCTTATGCGCCCGTCTGATGGCACATCGACGCATGTCCCATGCGTTTGTCCGATTGCGCCCATCATCCAACGCAACCTTGCGCTTATGGCTTCAATATGTGTTGCATGGTCTGATGCTTCTCAGTGCATCCTTGCGCCAATTTAGTCTCCAACGCCTGCGCTCATCATCCTTGTCAAGCCCATAAAGCTGCCTGCTTGTTCAACCCAAGTAGCTGCCTGCTTGCTCAAGATTCCGGATTTAACTTACAATTTTAATAACTAATTTTTCATGCCTTTTCTCTAGAAATTTCCTTCTACAAACATTCTCTAAATTGTCTTAGTAAGCTTATCTTAAAATTTCAGCTCAGAATTCCTCATGGTTGTGCCAGAATCCTTAAATTACCAAGACTGGCCCAACTTACACGAGAATTCGACCTTCAGTCGGATTCTTCATACTCCAGCTCGATTCTCCTAGAATCTTCCTCCGACATATTAACCTCAGCAACTAGACATAATCTGGGTTTGAATGGCTCTGAAATTACTTCATTTTCCCAAGTGAATTTCTCTAAACTTTTGTTTGAAGTCGAGCTTCTTTTCTTAAACTAACAGTTGCATGCTTTCCTTTTAACATCAGGCTGCCACCTCATCCTTAGAGGATAATGTCAAACCTAAGTATGACAGTTGGCTTAGCTGATCAATCTCCAAGATGATCTTTCCCTCTTGGCTCAACGCAAGGGTCAGCTCCTAAGCAAATGCTTATGACCACATGGTCGCATACCTCCTTCTCAACGCATCACTCAATCTGGCTAACACATACTTGTAAGCCAACGCATGTCCTAGCCCACGCATAATTCTTATCATATCAACCATGCGTTAAGCCTTCCTCGTTTCGTAGCATAACTTCAGCATGCATCACATACTCAATCGTCTAGCCAATCGTTTAGTACCACTGCCACATAGTACCAACGCATAGGCCGCATAGCACCAACGTATAGGTTGCATAGCATCAACACATAGGCCACATAGCATCAATGCATAGGCCGCATAGCATCAACACATAGGCTGCATAGCATTAACGCATAGGCCGCATCCATCGTGTCCATCGTATCCATTGCAGCATAACATCACATAGCACTGCAGCGTCCAACGTCGCATGCCTCCCTCGCCGCATGCCATCCATCGACGCATGCCTCACACCATATCATCGCAAACTGCCAACGCATTTCCTTCGGCCTCATGCCTTCCACTTCTTACCATTGCATCAAAGCTTCCACTCATGCGTTAACCCTTGGTACCAATGCATAGCTTATCCTTGCCTTCCATATTTAGCCAAATTTCTACTTATTATCTTGTCTAAAACTTACCCATCTAAGTATTTCTAATACTTAGAATTATCTTCCTCCAACTTCCTACTTTCTTTATCTCCTTTCATAATTCTACTTAACATGCTTGTTACTTACTTTTGTAGGAAAAATAGAGTATAGGGTTGACAGGATGAGTCCTATGCATATGGAAACCTAGGATGAGACCAGTACCATTATGATCCGTACCTTGACACATCTGACATGTTGATGCAAGCTCACACTGCCAACTCAAGTATGTCACTAGAAGATGTGATTAGACAACTTGCTATTAACAATCTTGTTTTTGAGCAGAAGATCCGCGACCTTCAGCAGGAGAACTTTAGTTTTCAGACTATGGTTGGAGCTGATCTTCAGAGTTTGAGTGACTTGGTCACTCAATCTTCTGTTTCAGTTGAGAGAGGATGTGAATCCCTACTACTCACATGTTATGGAAATACCGAGGTGTGCAGCAATGAGGTAACCTATGTCGTCATTGACGATGATTTGGAAGATAGCATGTCATGTCTAGCGCAAGTTTGTGAGGACTATGAAGAATCTGATCCTAAAACCAACGATTTACAGGTGATGAAGTTAGAGGTTGGAAAATCTCGCCTTGTTCTAGCGTCTCGTGTATCGTATATTTTTAATTTTTTTCTTCTTATTCTCAAGATTTCGTTGAGTCTTTTCTTTATTTTGACTCGTTTGGGTCACTTAAGTCTTTTTATTCTTTCTTTTTTTCTTTTTTGAAAAACTTAAAAATTCCAAATTCGACCTGTCTGGTTCACTTCCAAAGATGAAGAGTCTTATAACCTTATCCGGCCAGAGACATACGAGAATTTTTTTTTTTGCCTTGACAGGGGATAGGTCATGTCAAGCAACTGACGTTAAAAATTTGCACTTCGTGGAGGCAGCCAGATGAAAATTTTTCTTTTAATTGTTATTTTATATTTTCTGTTTTTATGGTAGTTTTAAAAATTAGTTTTAAAGTTTTAGGGTAGTTTCTTTTATTTATTTTTCATTTAAGTACGGTTAGGTTTAGTTTTATTATAATTTCTATCCAAAAAAATAAAAAATAATAATTAGGGTGAAGCTTCAAGGCAGAATTGCGTTTGCAGCGAGAAGGTTTTAACTTTTCATATTCTCTTTCGATTTTCAGCCATTATATCCCAACTTCTTCCCTTTCCTTCACATTTCTTCATCCAAATCACAAATTTCCTTCCGATTATCCTTGGGTGTCACCTAGTCTTCAAGTATTCTTCACGATTTCTCCTTCGATTCGTGGGTTTCATACCCAAATCAAATCCTAGGGCTTTTTCTTGGGCAACTCTTAGGATTTCTTCATTGGAGGTAAATTTTTTGTTTTTATTGTGTGTTTTGTTTCATAAATTTACTTATCATCTTGAAGATCTCTTGGATTATACGGATTTTATGCTTAAATTGAATAGTGTTGCAAATTTATTTGATGTATTATTTGTTGAAATTGGAAAAAAATTATTGGGATCTTTTTGTGTGCAGGTGGAATTAACGTGTATTGTTATATATTTTGTTTGCAGTTGGGTCAATTTTGAGGATTTGATTGATTTTTCCTAGTTAAACCCAGTTTTTGTGAGCCTCTCATCTATATATTCATCATAGGTCCTAGGAGCGAAAGTAGGAAAAGTGAGGCTAGCACTAGTCGGGGTGGGCATGATCCTGAACTAGTTTTCGAGCACTCTAGGTTTAGTTCATGAAGAGCCCAAGATAGATATCACTATGTCGATTCGTTTAGGAACATAGTCCCCGAAAGAGCTTCAACCTTAGAGGCCGATTTCTACGCTCATATCTCCGCTGAGATACAGCGGAGAGGATGGGAAACCTTAGTTAACCATTCTGGCGAGGTAGTTGTACCCATAGTTAAGGAGTTTTATGCCAACATTAACGAGAATAGGGATTTCTCCCAACAATTCCTTTTTGTTCCTTTTTGCCAACATTCTCGTTCGTTAGGGGAATTAGAGTTCCTTTTTGTCCATTCGCATCAATGAAGTCTTCGAGTTGACAGACTTCAATGATGAGCATAGTATATTTTTCTCCCAACAGTTCCCCAAGCAGGAGGTTATTGAGACTCTGTGTGGACCTATAGTTGCGTGGGCTAGGTCGCGAAGTGTTGCAGTTAGGTTTAGGGGACAAATATGTCCATCTTTGGCCAAATTTGGCATGCCTTTGTATGTTCCGATTGATGCCATTGCTATGGCTTACTGATGTCAAAAGAACCGAGCCAAGCTCCTATACTATTTAGTTCAGGGTATGTCTGTTAACACATGATGATTCATTAGGGCCTCGATCCACCGATGTGGATGTTGCTCCACCATTGGTAGCTCAGGGCACCCTACCTTTATTACCTAGTTGTGTCGAAGTTTCGATGTGGACATCCCTGATGATGAAGAAAGGATGGGAGCGTAGGGCACCCATTTGCAGGACATCAATAGCTGCCTTTTGTGGGGGCGGAGTTGATCTATAGGACGAGGATATTCCCACAGCAAAGAAGCTTCCCCGTGCTGATACTCAGGATTAATACGATGTGCCAGGAGTAGAGGAGTCTTTCGAGTGGCTACCGAGTCCTTGAGGGTGAGTTAGGAGACTGCACACTGAGCGAGGCGTGTGGAAAGGACAAACTACATTTGTGAGCAGAACCGTCTTTACTATGCTAGCATCGGTTTCCAATTAAGGCTAGTTATCCTTCTTGTGCCCTCGACAATTTCTGTTGCTTTTTTTCCTTTTGTTTTTGTGTTTTTTTTTTTTTAAGGGCGACCTAGAAGAGAAGAGCATCCTTTTGTGAGGCGAGCCCTACCACCACCATCCCGTGCACAATTATGTTTTTAGGAGATGTTTTCTGTTCCCTTGTTACTTTTTCTTTTAGAGCTATATTTGAGATATATTGGGGAAAATGTCTCGTTTTAAAGTTGCGGGTGGGGTATCTATTGGGTAGTTTTATCTTAGTTTGGGGTCCTTGAGTGTTGTGTCCGAACTATACTTTGCTCTATTACTCTCTTGTTATTATAATGGTTTATGAAGCACTCTTCATGAGATAAAATTTGCATGAAAGAATGTTAGGAAAGTATGATCATGATTCTTAGCCCATTCTTTAAAAAAAAAAATCTTGTCTCTCATGCATCTTTAAGTCTATGTTTTACGAAATTAAAATCACGCACGCTTAGAATTGGGTTACTTGGTTTATATTTCTGTTGTCACCCCGAAGGGTCCACCTTTGACTTAGGATTAACCTTACTTGCTGTAAAGAAAACCTAGACAAAATGGATAAAAATAATGCCTATTGTGAATTAAAAAAAAAAAAGAAAGAAAGCAAATTAGTTGCAATTTTTTTTTAAAAAAAAAAAAAAAAAAAAAAAAAAAAGTTTGTGTGAATGCATGGATAGAGGTGAAAAGAACTACCTCCACTGTGTCTAGTTAGGGCCCGCGAGAAAAGAGTGGATAGGTTCCCGATGGTGGGGGTGTGAAAGCTAGTCCTCTAGGTAAAATAAATGCCCTTTCTATTTCGTGTGTGTTTAGGCACCCTTGTCTTAGTGTTGCCCTCTTTTTTGCAAGTTAGGTATGTCTAAAATTGATAATCGAACGAGAGTAGGGGGAAAATGGGATGAGGACCTTATAAAAAAATTTCGGGCTGTGCAAGCTTAATTAGCAAGACTCTAGGTTGACTCATGCATGAATAGATTAATAGTCATTCTTAAAATTGTGCTTCATTGGTTGGTTGTAATTGAATTTTATTCTTGATTGCAATCTTTATTCTAGTTTATAGTTGAGACTGGAGTACCGACCTTGCAAGTAGAGCAAGCATGTGATTCTTGATTTTTTGTTGTGTGTTTTTGCCTTGCTCAGAATGAGCAAGAATTAAGGTGGTGGTGTTTGATAGCTCTAAAAAATAGCTATTATTTCAAGCTTAATTCGGGCTTGTTATTGGATTTTAAGTGTTTATTATGCTATTTTCTAGGTATCAAGCAATCAAGAGGATGAACCGAGTATTTTGAGCTGAACGGGGTTAATTTGAAGCAAATTAGAGTCAATTTGAGTATCAAGACTTCAAAAAAAGCAAAAATACCAAAAGGCCCCTACCTTAACATCACAATGCTCAACCCATGCCTTGGTCCAACGCTCGCCTAATGCTAGAAGGCAGAACGTGGATGTGCAAGGAAGCATTGCAACGCTGTAATTGAATTAAGAGGTAATTTTTGTCTAATTTCTTTTAGCAAGAGCCTTATGTTTAATTTCTTGAGAATTCTGTAATTGAATTTGATGTTCTTTAATTCTATGTTTTTCTTTGAATCTTGGTGTAATTAGATTTGCATTTGTGTGTTGGACTGACGACCCTATCATAATTGCATGTCTCCGCTAGTTAATTTTGAGCTCGCGTGTTTCCTTGTGTTCTTTAATGCTTGAATTTACCTTGGTAGCAAAATATTAGATGTGAGTGCTTAGATTGATAGGCTTACCTTAAATCTTAGTAATGCATGGTTAATCTAGATTCAATGAATAATTTCATTAATTGAAAATTTCCTGACATTTAATCGATGCGATTGAATCCTTATTCTTAATGCATATGATTTTTAATGTTATATGATCGCTAAGAACTCAGTAGTATTAAGAGCTTATAGTTTAATTATGGTATGGTCATTTCGACCTTAATTAATAATTAGGATGCTTGATTGATTTTGATTTAATTGATTATCCGCCTTTGTAGAGATTAGTTAAGTCGAATCAATTTAGTAGTCGTGCATGCATTGAATATAATTACTAATTCTCTTCATTCTTATTTGAACGTTTCAAATTAACTTAACACGCTACTCTAAAACTAATTCATTTACAAGCTAGTAGGTAGACCTCGCAGACCTACTAATCATGGGCTCCAACGATCTGAGATTAATTGGTTAAACTCTTTACACCGAATTAATCCTCATTCGTTAACTAATGGATCACTCCACTAAAACCCATAGTTACACTCCCTCACTGTAGATACATTATGTCCACATGATTTAACCATAATTAGTAATTCGACCCTTCACAAGTTGTTCGTAATAACGGTTGGGTCAAATGTCTATTTCACCCCCTAGATTACGTCTTGTTCCTTAAGTTCCTACTGATCCTCTAATGAAAAATTGGTTTGTGATCCCGTCACTAAACCAGATCCCTCTCATCCCAATGAGAGGGTGGGGCCCCTTATTCAAGACCTAAATTTAGTACTTAAGAGAACAACCTTTCTCCTATCCCAGGCGTGAATTTCGTCTTACACCCTATGTCCCAGCTATCTACCCGGTTTTACCCCTGAAATGGGAGGCTTATTGAGATGGCACTGTTGAGCCAACCCTCACCTATGCAAAACTAAGGATAATTCTGAATAAACAGGAGTTCATAGTTAGCCCAGGATTAAGATCGAGTTACCTAGGTCATCTGAGTGAAATAGTCAGTCTTATACAGTAAACAGCATTATAAAGTAAGAGTGCTTTATTTCTTGGTCCGATCATATGCAAACTCATTGCATAGGACACCCCCACTCCTCATGTTAATACATGAACGAATTTGGATCACTTCGTTTGTAGTATCTTTACAACAACTTGTAACAACTACAAAGTAGGTCACATTCAATAATGTTACTAGAATAAGGTACCCAACTTTAATCATGTACTATAGATTGTTTTGGCTATTTACTCAAACTTGATCCATCTCTATGCCTCTACATAAAGTTCAAGTATTCATATAATAGCCATGGATCTTAGTTTATTAGATTTAAACTTTTACGTTATAAAATCAATAATAAGTTTATTGACTATAGAATATATTTATTTTTTACAAACTGTGAGTTTTAGGACAGAAAACCCAATACCATCTACAACAAAACAGGCAAATGAATTGAGATCTCAATTATCCAATCTAACTACTATTGTTACATAGATTGTGCAAGGAAGAGCCCCTCAGGTAAAGACATGCAAAGGTTGTGGTGTGACAAGGCATTCATCTGATGCTTGTCCTTAAACTCAAATCAATGCTTTTGGAGGCTTTGAAAGGAAATATGACGCTTACAGTCAAACATACAACCAAGGATGGAGGGACCACCCCAATTTCAAATGGGGATCTCAAGGACAATTCAACAATAGGAAACAATCTTCTTAATCCTCAAGTATGTCACTAGAGGATGTGGTTAAAACTCTTACTAACCACTATCTTAAATTTCAATAGGATATTCATCAATTATAAAGGGAATCAATCTAACTTTCACAAGATACGAGGTCTTTACAACAAGAAACTATATCTTTTCAACAAGAAACAAGAATAGGCTTCTCCAATTTGGAACATAAATCACCCAATTGGCAATGGTGGTGAGTAGATTGGAGAGCAAAGCATCGGGCAAGTTGCCGACAAAACCGAATCATGCCAATGTAAGTGCCATCACTTTGAGGAGTGGGAAGGAGATCCCCACCACCACACCCTCCACACCGGTCGACTCTCCCATTCAACCTTCTAAGAAAATACAAGAAAAGGTAACGGTTGAAAGAAAAAGGTAAGGCAAAGGAAACAAATGAATCATCTATTTTTCCCAAAGTAACTAATTATACTACCCCTATTGTTGAGCCCTACATTCCTAAAGTACCATTTCCTAGTAGGTTAGCTAAACCTAAGGAAGATAATAAAGATATGGAGCTCATGAAAATTTTTAAGAAAGTCCAAGTAAACATTCCTCTACTTAATGTAATTCAACAAATACCTAGGTATGCTAAATTTTTAAAAGATTTGTGCAGAAAGAATAGGAATGTTAAGGAAAAATAAAGGGTGACGATGAGTAAAAATGTTTCTGCCTTATTAAAAAAGAACATGACAGAAATTTGTGAGGACCTCAATATGTTTACCTTTCCATGCGTATAGGGGATTGGATTATCTCTCATCATATGTTAGACTTAGGTGCCTCCATAAATGAGATTCCTTATCTTGTCTACGAGGACCTTAAGCTAAATGATTTGCAAAGAACGAATGTATGCATACAATTAACAGATAGGTCATATAACCAACCCCTAGGCATTGTTGAAGATGTTTTGCTTAGAGTAAAAGATTTAATTTTCCTTGCTGACTTTTAATTCTTAAAATGGATGAAATAAGTACGACATCATATTCTACTATTTTGCTAAATAGACCCTTTATGAAAACTGTAAAGATCAAAATAGATGTTGATAAAGGTTCTCTATCTGTAGAATTCGATGGTGAAATTGTTTCATTCAAAATTTACGATGCCATTAAATTTCCCCAAGAGTATTTTTCTTTGTATTTAGTTGACACTTTTGATGTTGATGACGAATTGTTTTCTATTGTTGATGATAAGTGTGATGGTTTGGTGACCCCTTCTATAGACTTTGCTCAAGATGACTCTTCAAATGTCTTTTTTTTTTCCCATGATTTTTATGAAAATGATAAATCTTCTAATGATGTTTTGGTTGCTCCCCAGGTACAAGGAGTCAAGCTAAAGGCTCTCCCTTCTCATCTCAAGTACGTGTACCTACCGGAAGAAAACATCTTTCCTGTGATCATTTCGAGAGAGTTAACACCTTCTTAGGAAAGCACCTTGGGGGAAACTTTTAAGTTGTACAAAAGGGAGATCGGTTGGACCTTAGAAGACATTAAAGGGACAAGCTCGTCTCTTTGCATGCATAGGATAATTCTTAAAGATGGAGCAAAGGCTAGGGTGCAACCATAAAGGAGACTCGATCCCACTATGGAAGAGATAGTTCTCAAGGAGATTATCAAACTTAATGGGATTGGTATCACTTACCCCATTTCAAATAGCCAATGGGTAAGTCCAATACATGTTGTGCCAAAGAAGACCGGTCATAGTTGAGAATGAAAAAGGAGAAATGATACCGACAAAATAGTTGGAAGATGTGCATCGATTTTAGGAAGCTCAATGAGGTACCAAAGAAGGACCACTTTTCAATCCCCTTCCTAAATAAAATAGTAGAAAGGCTTGTTGGGAAGCCATTCTTTTGTTTTCTAGAAAGTTTCTCAGGTTTCTATAGAAAAGAGCTAGTGCAACCCACAAAATACCATAGTGCAACCCAAAAACTCAAGTACCTTGAATCAAATCTAAACTACAAATAAATAGTACTCATGAGTCATAAACAGTTGTTACATTCTAATCCAATATGATCCAAAGAGACATAAGCAAACTATAACTTCTCAAACAAGAATTTCCATATCATTAGAGTCACTTGAAACACTTAGAAACTGTGCTTAAAACTGAAAGCATTCAAAAATACACTTACCAGGAATAATTTTTACGTGAATCCCTTGCTGTTGCAAGAAATCCATCTCCTCCCCACCCCTTCCAAACAACTAAAAAAACACACAAACACCACCATTAAAAGTATATGGCAGAGGAAAAGATTAAGAGAACCCAAATGTGAGGCAACTTCAATTAATATGAACAAAAGCTAAATTCATAGGAGTATAACTAACGAAGCAAGAGTTTTCTTTAAACAGGTAAAATTCTCTTAAATCCTTATAATGCCAAAGCATTCTCCCTCTCAACAAATTTACAGCGATCTATGCAGCAATGATAAAATCCACCAATTCATTAATGGGAGCATCTCCAACTGAAATGCATTATAAAAAATCCTTAGGGCTGCTTAAATATTTGGCGATAACTTCAACTAAGTTGATTATTCCAGAAGTGTACTAACCAAGCTTATCAATCGCAAAATTAACTTCATGAACAGTAAAGTTCATCATTAATAAGGATGCTTTATTGGTATCGTTAATATCATAATAATCATTAGCCTCCTACAAGCAATACAATTAGCTGAGCAATAAAAAGAAAATACTTGAAAGACTTGCATTCTTCACAAATGCACACACAAATAAGGATTCTTTATTGGTATCGTTAATATCATAATGAAAATATTTGCATTCTTCTATATTGATAAACAAACACAAATGCACACACAAATAGGAGAAGAAGAAGATATAGTAAACTATGAACAAAGAAGGTAAATTCAATTTAGTCGTGATCTTGCTGGTCAAATTTAATCCATTGAATTCCACGTGGGAGCAGGAATTACATATATCAACAATTTTGACTCAAAAAAACTGTATCTGCTCCACATTAAAGTTAAAAAGCATCAGTATCTAAGTTACCTCCTTTGCTATAATAGCTGAAGAGATTTCATTGGGTGCATCCTTGTCATCAAATAAGTTATCTAGAGAATCTGATGATTCAGATTTTTATGTCCGTAGTGGTCGTACAGCCTATTTCACGAAATAAAATTACACGAATGTTTAAAGCAAATAATTCAAATGTAGTTATTTTCTAACTAAGCCAAAACTAAAGAATAATGAAATTTTCAAATGTAAATTGTTTGGCCATGACTAAATACTGCTGCAATTTTAAGTCATTGAAAATTGATTCATAAGTTCATTTCCTAACAAATCTATTTGTCCGAGGAATACAACCAAAGGAACAATGAAAATTCCAAGATATGTTAATAAAAAGAAAAAGCTTAATGAAACTAAACATTGTTTTCAATACTTTGGTTGTCCAGTTAATCCAAGATCATATTTATATATATTAAGGTCAATATTTGTTCACAACACCAAAACAATCAAAAGTTTACCTGCTTATAACAGATTGTAGAAAAATGTGGATGATACTGCCCTTTTTACCACTTCGTAAGCCATCAAGAGAATCTTCATAACAACGAACAACGAACAGCAAATCCGGTGGAGACCTGCACGACAACGATGGATGACAGATGTAAGCGATGCATGCCCAGCAGTGCAAAAATTACTTACATCTGGATTATGGATTCAAGAATTTCCATAACAACAACGAACGACGAACAGCAGATCCGGTAGAGACCTACACGACGACAAAATGAACGACGAAATGAGCAGATCTGGTGGAGACTGGCAGAGAACGGCAGATTTGGTGGAAACCGACGAAATGAGAGAGGAGTGAGAAAGAATATGGTTTGAAGAGGGAAGTGTGAGAATGAGAGGAAAAATAAAATAGAGGGAGAGTGAAAAGGGAAATGAAAAAATGGGGGAAAAATATAAAGTTAGAGAAAAAAGTGAAGCAGGTCTTTAATGTCGGTTTAGAACCGACATTAAAGGTACCCCTACAATGTCAATTTAAAATCGACATTAAAGATCCGCCTTTGAAAAAAAAGCCAAAACCGACATTATACATCCGATTTCACTTTTTTCAACCGACATTAAAGCCCAAAATTCTTGCAGTGATTTGATGTGATATTAAACCATAGATTACAAATATAATATGATTATATTTTTTTTAATTTAAACAATTATGGGATAACTGTTGCCCGACTTTTTCTCTATAACCGTATGAGTTAGTGGGAGGTTGCTTTCAGTTTTCGTAACTGAAGGATAAAATGAAAATTGTTTTCATGTTGCAAAGAATCGGACATTCGCTCATGAGTAATGTATACTGCCTATCGAATAGCAAACTGAGAGCCTACACAACAGCTCAACATTTCTAAACGATCATATACACGTGCATGGTTTATTAAATGATAGTATAGGATTTGCTAAACGATCGTCTAGCTCTTTCTAAACGATCGTGCGCCTGAACGTGTTACTAAACAATCATCTATACGATCACGCCTCTTTTACTACACGATCGTCTACCTCTACCTAAACGTTCAAGCATCGTCTATACGATAGACACCCAATTTTCTCCCACTTGCTTGGTCGTGGTATACGATTGTCTCTTCCACCTTCCTTCTACCAAATCCAACAGAGCCCACAACTCCTGGATTCTCACTCCGAGAATACCGAGGGTTCCAAGTGGTGGTGTCTTCTCTGTTGCCGTGTTCGTGAGGAGTTCATTAGTGGGTAGACAGTTTGGTGGACAATTGCTTGGACGTTCTCAGCGAGAGTGAGAGGTGCAGTCCATTTGATGAGAGCGAGATTTCGGTGAAAAAGGGTTTTTCAACTGGTATGTATTTCATTGTCTTTGTTATTAAAGTTTCAAAGCATGCCTAATTTGTTGATAATGCATATATAGCGGGTTTGATTGTGAATGTTGTAATTTTCTCACAATGAGTTTGGAACAATCTTGCTTCTGCTCAGAGGTACTCTTTGATAAAAGTTCCTTCAGCATTCACGTACTTCCTCTAAGGAATTTGATTCCATCAAAATCAACATAGAAAACTGTCACATCCCACCCCAGACTACCTTCCGTGCTTAGGAAAGGGCGTGACTGACAGCAATTATCAACCCTTTTGTTGACACTTACTGCCTAATAACTCTTGCGAAAATAACTCTGATACCAAGATATAACTCATATACAGCGGAATGCCTTTTAGGCCCATTTTATATTATACAATGTACCATTTATACAACTCCAAAACTTAACAACAAATTTACTGTGGCGTGTGGCAGACCTTGACCTTAACAACACCCTGCAAATCCTAAAGTCTATTTCAACTCATAAATAACAAGCATATCACGAATACGAGGTTACATTCAAACCTCCACATTGAGTGAGTCTGTTCTCAAACTTTTATCTACTCGCATGATAGATAGCTAAACCGATAACTAACTAGAATGAGTATGTCGTCTACCTACACACACGGTAGATAGATAACTGTCACTAAATACAACGCTTACTCTTTATGTTTCCTCTGTCTCCTATGTGCACATAGCTCCCCGCTCATGGGCTCAGAAGCTAGGCCCGTCGGCCCTCTGACCATCCCACACGAGGATCCTCCCACAGGCTTAAGAACTAGACCTCTCGGTCCCCTGACCATCCCATGAGGTTTTGCTTACGGGCACAAGAACTAGGTCTATTGACCCCTGACCATCCCGATCACATAATCTAATTCTCAAGCTAGAAACTCATTCGTAACCTAAGCATATACAATTACTCCAAAAGATATGCTTTAAGACTTAAAGGAAATTACCACTCACTTTGGTCGTTTAGGAACTTTTCTCTCTAGAAGTTCTTTGGTCTTCTCGGACTCCTCTTTTGAACCCTAAATTCCAGATTCAAATTAAAGCTCAAACTACTCATAGTTCTAAGATTTATCTCGAGATAATTCCTTCTACAAATATGCTCTAAAATATCTCAGAATCTTACCTCAAATCTTAGCTCATAATTCCTCGTGGTTTTACCGGAAACATAAAAAAATCAAGATTGGCCTAGCTTACCCGATAGCTCGACCCTTCTATCTTTTCCTAATTCTCCATCCCGATTCCTTAGAGCTTCTTCTCCAATAGCCCCACCATGAAAACTAAACTCTGATAGCTTTCATATAGCTTTGGATATAAAACGCATGAGTATTCTGGGATAACTCCTCATCCAAAGTTAATGCCGTTTTTCAAACTTCACTGTCCAATACGTCCTCTTTGAATCTCTATGATCAACGCATGGATTTTGCTCTCAACATAATCTTTACTCAACTTTCCCATTCTTTTTACTGTATTTTTGAATTGTGATCTAAAAATGAAGTCTTTGGTTCTATTTATAGGCATCCAAACCTTCTACAAATTCGACACCTTCTACTTGGCTGCATGTCCAAGTGTTTCCTCCTCACACTAATAACACAACTCTTTGATCAACACAATCTAAGTGTCCTTCTTCTATCTAGCCAATGCAAGAGCTTCAAATTGCATGTCCTCTGATGCAACCACCTCAAATGCTTAAGGCTTAAGGCTTCCTCCTAAGAAGACACATATTTGATGACGTTTTCTACGTGATCTCATCCTTTATATGCGTCCAACTCTTGGATGTTCAACGTATAATCCATAATCAACGCACAGCAAGCCAACTTACTACCATCACAATCCAACTTAGCCATCGCAAGAGCTAGCCATCACCAACGTATAGGATGACTGCTCATCTTCGACGCATGGCTCACTAGATATCACCGCAAGGCTTGCTCAGCATGGGCGCATGGTGTTTGGCATAGGCGTTGGCGACTGATGCATAGGTGTGCTGCATAGGCGCTAGCCACTCGATGCATTGGCATTCTGCATAAGCGCTGGCCATCACTCGCTTCCTCGGCCGCATAGGCGCTTGGCAAGGCACTCGACGCATGGTAAGGGTGTTCGATGCATGGCCGCTCGGTAGGGCACTTCGACGTACCAGTTGGGCGATTGGCATGGCTGCTCGATAGGGCGCTTAATGCATAGGCATGGCCGCTCGGTAGGCTCGACAGCGCTCGACGCATGGGCTGGTGGATCGATGCATGTCGCATGCCTTGCCTGTTTCCTCGCCTACCTCGTGCACCCTTGGCTGCCTTCCTTCAACCGTATACCACCCTCCAACGCATCCCTTTAACTTTCTTCCTTCACCAACGCATACCACCACTAACGGATCCCTTCACAACTCTTCCAACGCATCCATTGAGTTTAATGCAATGGTCTAACCTCCAAGGCATGCGTCACTCCCACTTCAAATTCTCCCTTTGTCCAAATAATCTCTCCAAGATCTTATGGCCAATGCATAATACCTAGTCCAACACTTAGTCAATTTTTATCAATTTAAGCTTAACTCAAGCTACTGAAGGAAAATATGTTATACACTTAGAAATTCCTTTACTTCAACATAGAATTTAACTTTCATCTAGTTGATCCCTTAATCATCTGCTTAAGTAGGAAAAATAGAAATCCAAGTTTCACAAAAACAAACTAAAATTAACTCAACATCCAAAATAAATTATTGCACCCAATATCTAAATTAACATCTAAAACAAACCAAATTAATTGAACATAAAAAAAGAAACCAATTAATTTAACATAAAAAATATGTTGGGAATGTCCTAAAACTCGCAGTTCGTAATTTTGGAAACATATTCTATTTATCAATAAAAGCATTGTTGAAGTTCTTTTTCAATAAAAGTATTACTGAAATTGAATTCTATTATAAAATCCAATGAACGAACTCATGGGTGTAGTATGAATACTTTAAGTTTATGTAGAGACATAAAAGAAGATCAAGTTATAGTATATAGCCTAAAAGGTCTATAAGTATATGGATGAAATTGGGTACCTCATCCTAGGGACACTATGGATGCGGCTCACTTTGTATACTGATACAAACGATGTGATCTAAAAATCATTCATATGGAGACATGCGAGTGGGGGCATCCTATGCAATTGATGTTTGCATTAGACTGGACCACGAAATAGTCATTTTTTTTTTATATAACAACTGTTTACTATCAAAACTGACTATTTCAATTCGATGACCTAGGGTAACTCAATCTTAATCCTGAGCTAACTATGAACTCTTCTTTATTCAGGATTATCCTTTGATCTGCATAGGTGGGAGTAGTTCAACAGCACTACTCAATAAGCCTCTCATTTTGGGGATAAAACTGGATAAATAGATGGGGACATAATTCTGCAAAAAGGAATTCACTCATACCCAATTTAGGGTAAGCTGATAGATTGTTCTCTTAAGTACTAGTTCCTAGTCTTGAACAAAGGGGTCACGCCCTTTCTTAATAAAAAAGGGACATGGTTTATTAGTTGAATTATAAACCAACTGTTCAATAGAGAATCAGTGGTGACTTAAGGAGCAAATGGTATTTACAGAGGCAAAACAGTAATTTTGGCCTAACTGTAAATACGAACGACCTGTGAATGATCGACTTACTAATTATGGTTAAATTAAGTAGACAGATATATATCTACAGTGAAGAGAGTGCAACTACCGAGCTATAGTGGTACATCTTGGTAGTTAACGATTATTGATTAATTCGGTTTAAAGAGTTTAGCGAATTAATCTCAAACCGTTAAAGCTCATGATCTGTAGGTCCATAAGGTCCCTCCACCAACTCCTAAAAGATTAAATCCTAAATTAGAAGATTGAATGAATTTGTAGTATTTCAATTTAGGGTTTGGATAATAATATTCAATATATTAACGTTTGATTTTTTCGTAATTAAATGAAATTGAAGAGTTAAAAAAATTTAAATATTGATTACATAAGTAATATTCATATTTAAATTAGGTGTTTTATTAATTTAATATTTGATATTAAATTATTATTTATTTAATTAAATAAACTTGTTTAATTAATTATTTAAATAAATGAAATTCCAATTTATAAATTCAATTTAGAAAAATTTCATTTAATTTAGAATTAAATCTAATTCTTTTTTAAATTTGGAAATTTGATATTTTGAGTGGATTTATCCCATAATCGGATTTTGAGTGGGTCAATCCATATTTTAACACCTTGCCCACTATCTAAGTGCTAATTGAATTATCAGTTAAATTAGTAAGTGCTTGCATGAATCAACTTGTAAAATACTCCATTTTCAGAGTATTGAACTACATGCAATCTGAAATTTTTGAAATTTCTGTAAAAAAACTGTTTTTGCTTTCTAGCAACCTCAAAAACCATTTCAATTCCTCTCAATTCAGAGTTTCATCACACAAATCCAAGGCTGAGAATAGTATAGAAGATTCTCTTGGTGTTTTACTGGAAATTTGGTGATCTAAATCGTGGAGATAATAAAGAATTAAGAGGATTTTCAGCATGATTTGTACTGAAATTAAGTGTAATTAGAGTACTTAATGATTCTATTAGCTTTTGTTTTATGCATGTTTAATCTATCAAAATAAACAATTTAACCCAACATCCAAAACAGACAGTTTAACTCAATATATAAAACAAATTAAACTAACCTAATCAACATACATAATAAACCAATTTAATCTAAAACTTATCTAAAATTTCAATTTGATACTAAGACTTATGTAAATGTGAAATTCAAAATAATACCATTTATCTGAAATTGGTTTTAGGCATATAAATGTTAAATTTAATCTTATTCGTCAACAAAAAAAATTAAAACTTGAACTACTCTCAAGCTACTTTGTTCCTTACTCGTCAACAAAAATAAATCCCTAAAATTAGTAAACAAACCACTTCAAATTCATCCAAATCATTTTATATTTTTAAAATAAACAATCTAAACAAGTAAAGCATAATCACATCCAATGTTGAAACTATTGGGTTGTATGTCTCAAAACTCGCAGTTTGTAAAATTAAACATATTTTATTTGCAATAAAGATGTTATTAAGGTTTTGTTCAATAAAACTATTATTGAATATGTAAATTGTACAAAATCCAATAAACTAAGATCCATGGTTATTATATGAGTACTTGGACTTTATGTGGAGACATAAGAGTGGATCAAGTTTGAGTAGATAGCCAAAATATTCTATAGTATATGGATAAGGCTGGGTAGCTTATTTTGGCAACACTATTGGATGTGACCCACTTTGTAGTTTACATAAACGATGTGATCTTGAAACGTTCATATGGAGACATGTGAGTGGGATTGTCCTATGCAAAGAGTTTGTATAAGATCAGACCAAGAAATAAGTCACTCTTACCTTATAACGTTTTTTACTTTTTAAGACTGACTATTTCAAAGCGATGACCTAGGTAACTTGACTCTTTGTTTATGGGCTTTTCTGTTTAAGATTGTAAGATTGTAATTAGCTCTTTGTTTCTGGGTCTTAACATATGATTAAGAGTTTGTAAATTTGTTAGAGTCAATAGAGTTGCAATTAGGTTGTAATTGAAGAAAGAAGCAAGGAAGGTCAGCAATAGAAACCTGGAATTGAAGCTTTTGCCTTGCAGCATTGCAACACTACCTGCAGCGCATTGCAACGCTGTTCTTCAGACAGCCCATGGCGTTGCAATGCTGGGATGAAGCATTGCAATACTGTTCATCCTAGCGTAGAAGACAAGCGCACGACCCGACCGTTGACTCAAATGAACCGATTCAACCAATTCGTGTCTTAGAGGTCCAATTCAGCCCGATTTTGGCCCTCATTTTGGAGTCTTAAAGGTCCAGTTCGGGTCGGTTCATGCGGTCCAGAAGCTGTTTGTGTTGGGATTGGTGTCCTAATTCGCCTAGAGTCTCGTAGTTTGTAAATTTTGTACACATTGTTATTAATAAAATAAGAGTTATTTTATTTGCATTTACTCATATCCACTTAACAAAGATTTGTGGTTATTGTATGTAAACTTAAGCATGTATATGAGATAACAAGTGGATCATGCCTTAAGTAATAACCTAAAAGGTCTATAGTATAAGGATAAAGGCTGTCTCTTATACACATCTAGATGTGTATAAGAGACAGGATCATTGGTCTATAGTAGATGGATAAGGTTGGGTACCTTATCCTTGTGACACTACAGATACGACACGCTTTATAAAGGTTTACAAGTGTTGTGAACTACTACAGATGGTCTAATCCTGACCATTCATATGGAGACATGCGAGCGAGGGTGTCCTATACAAAGAGTTTGTATAAGACCGGTCTACGAGATGATTCGTCTCTTTATATAACGTCGTTGATACTTGAGACTTACATCTCACTTAAATGACCATAGGTGACATGATCTTAATCCTGAATGTTTAGGGAACTCCTGCCTTTGAGGGCGGTCCTTTGATTAGTATTGGTGAGAATGGCCAAATTGCCAACTCAAGAAGCCTACCTTTTAGGGGATTTGTCTGATTGGGAAGCTGGGAACTCAGTTACATAGGATGGAATTCACTCCTTCCCCGAAGCAGGGGTAAGTAGATAGATTTCTCCCTTAAGGGCTGATTTCAGGGCTTGAACATAGTGACCACAACTTCTCTTTGGAAGAGAGAACTCAGTCATAGTAGGATTATGACTTATAATCATTAAAGGGATCAGTGGTACTTATGGAGTTAGATATAACTACAGGGGCAAAATGGTAAATTGGCCCAACTATAATTACGAGCGATCTGTGAAGGGTTATCGCATTGTTCATTGGTGTATATGGACAAAGAAATATATTTGTAATAAGGAGAGTGCAGCTGCCGATGTTTAGTGGAGTGCTCGGTAGTTAACGGATGGCAGATCCTGTGATTAAAGAGTTTAGGGAGTTATTCACATACCGTTGGAGCTTCAAGCTACAGGTCCATAAGGTCCCCATGGTAGATCTATGGATTCAAGTTGAAAATCAATTCTTATTGTTGGTTTAAAGTGTTCAAATTAACATGAGAAAATTCAATTATATGTGATATAATTGGTATGATGTATGAGATATATCAAATGGAGGATTAATGTAAATATGATTTACATTAAGTACCATAAAAGAGAAAAAGAACTATGGTTTGTATGTTTCATGAGATAAAAAATTAAAACTGTAAGTTATAAATCTAATATAGTATGTTGGTTATCATATTTATTTATAATAAATTAATTATTTGTAATTAAATATTTTTCTCTAATAATCGATTGAGTGGGAGGTTATTGGTGGTTTTATGGTAACCATGAGATAAAAGGAAAAATGTTTTCCTAAATTTGAGAGTTGCCACTTTCAAAAAGTTACTAACAGATAAGCTATCAAGTGAAAGTGTTTCACTAATTGATAGCTCATAAACACTAAACGATCGTGGAGCTTTGACTATACGATAGTTCATCAGCTTATCGTAGCTCAACGATCGAGTGACTAAGTCAATACGATAGGCTGCCATTTACTAAACAATGGGGCACATCATCTATATGATGGACACTTCTTATCTCCCACTTGCTCGATCATCTACACGATCATTGTCCTCCAATCTCTTCCTCAAGACAAGTTCATACAAAGCCCACAACTCCTAGATTCTCACACCGAGAATACCAAGGTAATGATTGTGATGGTGTCCTCACTCACTTTGTGAATCGAGTGTGACTCGATTGGTTCATGGAGGCTGTTCGTTGGGTTCATGATCATTGTGTTAGTTGTGTTTGTTGTCTTGGTGCTGTGTACCAGTCATTGCGTTCGAGCGTTGCTATTCTTGGATGCTTCAAGATTGATCGAGGGAGTTTGAAGAATGTTTCTTCAAAGGTATGCATACTCTATCCCTTGATACTTTTGTTAGCATGTTGTAATTTCTTGTTGTGCATGATCTGTTTGTTTTCATTCTTGTACTATAATTGTATATGTTCAATTTCAAATAAAATTTGGAACGATCCTTCCGCTGCTCATGAAAATCCTCATGCTTGATTTCCTTCAGTTTGAAGTTCTTTTTAATTATTATTGTAATAATTTAGTTTGATTGCTTTCTTAAGATGACAAAACTGGTCCATATGAGTGTGTGTAATTATTTATGCATTATAAATGTATGTTATAATTAAATAAATCTTGTATGTACATATAGTATCGTTGCAAATAAAATAATGAAATACATACATTATTACTTTATTAAAATTTGATTGAATTTAAAAGCAGTTCACTAATTAGAATTTATTTATATTTTCAGCATGTCGAATTCTTCTAAATTACTCACTTCTGACAAGCATAACTAATCTTTCAACATCAAATATAAACGCAATACTAGCATATGATATTTAAATTTTGTTTTAACAGTCGAATGTTCTCCATCTCCCAACTCATCTGCAAACCAAAGAGTTTGGAATGCATATGACATATGGATTAAGGCAAATGAAAAAGATCGAATTCATATCTTAGCAAACATATCTGATAGCTGAGGTATTTGAATCACAATTTCTTCAAATTCTTCACCTTGACTCTAATGCCTTGCAATCTTCTGATCTTTCTGATTCTAACCATTCTGACTACTATGTGTCTGGAAGTTCGAAACCAACCTGTTTTAGACATTTGACCAATTTAAGCTTTGAAACAGGGTTTGTCAACATGTCAGTTGCATTGTCTGATGGGTGAACTTTTAGGATTTCTATTTCCCTGCCTCTACTTTGCCTCTAATGAAATGATATTTGATATCAACGTGTTCAATTCTAGTGTGGTATTGTAAATTTCGGGATAAATTGATAGCACTTTGGTTGTCACAGTAGAGTTTTACCATTTTTTATCCATTCCAAAGTTTTTCAGCAATCCTTTAAGCGACAATGCCTCTTTGATTGCATCTGTTAAACCCATATATCCAACTTCTGTTGTAGATAAAGCAACTATAAGCTGTAGTATTGCTTTCCAGCTGATTAGATTAAGACCATAAAGTAATAGGTAACCTGTTAAGGACCTCCTTTTGTCCAAATCACTAGCATAGTTAGCATCTACATATCCATATAGTTCTAAGTTTGGTTCAACTGATTTTTGGTAGACTAGTCTTGAGTTTTTAGACCAAACTAAGTATCTTAGGATCCATTAGTAGCCTCTCAGAGTCTCTTACTAGGATTAAACATATATCTACTAACAAGGCTAGCTGAATATGAGAGATCAGGTCTAGTAGAAATCAATAAATACATTAGGCTTCCGACTGCCTGACTATAGGGTATGACAGACATCTATTTTTAAGGTTCTTGGTCAGAATCTTTATGGAGTTAGGTAAGGATAGCTTGAAGTGTTGAGCAATAAGTAAGCTTATAGGTCTAGCATCATTTATGTTGAACCTTTTAAGGATCTTCTCACAATAGTTAGACTGATTGATGCTTAGAACAGACTCCTCCTTATTCCTTAGGATTTCAATTCCTAGGACCTTGCTTGCTTCTCCCAAGTTCTGCATATCAAACTCCCTTTTTAAGAGATTTTTAAAATGGGTTGGATCTTCCTTGGACCTACCTGCCAGTAACATATCATCCACAAATATGAGTAGGTAAACATTGTCCTTATAGGAACCATTGTCCTTATAGGAACCTGTATTTACATAAACACATATATCAAATGAACTTCTTTTGAATCCATTGTTAGAAATATAGTCATTGAACCTTCTATACCATCACCTAGGTAATTGTTTTAGCCCATAGATTGACTTATTGAGTAAGCAATAGGAATTTTCTTTTCCTTTTACTTCCAATCCTTTAGGTCACGTCATATAGATTGTCTCTTCTAAATTTCCATGAAGGAATGCAGTTTTCACATCTAGTTGATACAATTCTAAGTTATTTTGAGTAACTAAGGATAAACAAAGTCTTGTGGTGTTTTTTTTGACAACCGGAGAGAAAATCTCTGAGTATTCTATTCCTTCTCTTTGAGTAAATCATTTTGCAACCAACCTTGCCTTATACCTAGGTTTTTTATCACAGGATGCACCTTTCTTAAGTTTGAAAACCCATTTAGAGGCAACTGGTTTATAACCTTTAGGTAGATGAACTAAAGACCAAGTATCATTCACTTTTAGTGAATGTATTTCCTCATTCATAGCTTCCATCCAATACCTTGCATCAGCACAACTTGTTGCTTCTCCAAAGGTTGTTGATTCTTGGTTAGTAGGAGCCACAATAGCATTTAAAACCAAATTCATATAGTTCTTTTCAGTATATCTAGCTGGAGAGGTAATGGTTCTCCTTTATCTATCCCTAGCTAAGACATACTCACTCAAATCAGGCTGCTCATTTACAGTCTCCTCTTGTTCCCCTGCATCTTCCTCAACTTTTCATGTGTCACTTGGTAGGTTAGATTCTTTTGGTTGCTCAATAGGTAACTCCACCTCAATTCCTGTGGTGGATGACTCACTTTTATCCTCAAGCCTTTTCTCCTTTTGCATAAACATCCCCTCTTCTCTAAAAGTGATGTCTCTGATAATTATAAACTTCCTCTTTACTGGATGCCACATTTTATATCCTTTGACACCCTCTATAAAGCCTACAAACATGCACTTATCTGCTCTGGCTTTCAACTTCCCCTTATTTTAGTGAACAAACTCTATACATCCAAAGACCATGAGGTTATCTAGATTAGGAGGATGATTAGTGCATTTCTCCTCAGAGGTAAGCAACTCTAGAGATGTGTGAGGGCACCTATTCAAGGTATACACTGTGTACGCTGCAGCTTCTGCCTAATAATTTTCACTTAGGATAGCATCAGAAAGCAAACATCTAACCTTTTCCATTATTGTTTCGTTTAACCTTTGAGCAACCCCATTCTATTAAGGTGTATACCTCATAGTTCTATGCCTAGTTATATCATTCTCACTACAAAATTTGTCAAAGTATTCATTGCAAAACTCAAGCCCATATTCGATTCAAAAGTATTTTAACTTTTTAGATGTTTAGCTTTCTATCATAGCTTTCCATCCCTTAAACTTCCAAAAAACTTGGTTCTTAGTTTTAAGAAAGTATATCCAGCTCTTCTTAGAAAAGTCATCTATATAGGTGAGAAATTTGAAGGAACTCGTCTACAAGGAGAGCCATGAGTGGAAGCGGATCATCCAAATTCCATTTAGATTGAAAACACACATTTACAGTAAACAAACGAATTATCCATTTTAACAAAAAAATTACAGCATGCTTTTAAACTATGAGAAAAGTTCAGAGATTATACCTTTGAAGAACACTTCTTCGCATAAATCCCTCTATCTATCAAGGACTCCTTGAACAATCACGAACTCCTCAAATAGCAACAAAACTCGAACCAAAAGTGTGAAGACACTACCACTTGGTATCCTTGGTATTCTCATGGTGAGAACCCAAAAGTGGTGGGCTCTGACTATTTTGGTTAGGATGGAGTTTGTGAGTTTGAAGGAGGAAAACAATTGAAGAAGAAACACTATTGTATAGCTAAAATCTTCAATCATGTAGTAATAGAGCCTATCGTATACTCTCTCAATCTATCGTACAGATTTGTAAAATCATGTAGATTAGTTAAGGAAAATAAAATCATATTTTATTTATTTCATTTTGCCATAAAAACCAACTAACCACCAATTAAGGTGGTTTGAGAGAAAAAGGGATTAATTATCCAAAATAATAAATAATATAAATAAATATGATAACCAACTTATCACATTATATTTATAACCTATAGTTTTAATATTGCATCATATACAATATAAACTATAGTTTTTTTCTCTATTTTATGGCATTTAATATAAATCCTTTTTATATTAAATTTTATGGCTCTAACGATACGTGAATAATTAATTAAACTCTTTCATTACATTATCCACCATCCATTAACTATCGGGCACTCCACTAAAGACCGGCAGCTACACTCTTCGCATTACAAATATATTTTTGTGTTCACTGGATATAACCAATCAGTAGTACGATGACCATTCACAAATTTCTCGTAAGTATAGCTAGGCCAAATTACCAATTTTCCCTTATAGTTACCTCTAACTCTTTAACTATCATTGATTCTTCTAATGAACAATAGATCATAGTCCCACTATGACTAAACCCCTCTCAGGCCAGGGGAGAGTATGGCGCCACATTGTTCAAGACATGGAATTAGCCCTTAAGAGAGAAATTTATCTACTTATCCCTACTTCGGGGATGGAGTGAATTCCATCTTGTGTAGCTGAGTTCTCAACTCCCCAATCATACAGATCTTCAAAATGGTAGGCTTGTTGAATCGGTGATCTGACTACTCTCACCTATACTAATCAAAGGACCACCCTCATAGGCAAGAGTTCACAACTTACTCAGGATTAAGGTCATGTTACCTATGGTCATTTTAGTGAAATGAAAGTCTCTATTATGAACAACGTTATATAATGGGACTAAGCATTTCATGGTCTGGTCTTATACAAACTCCTTTATATAGAATATCCCCACTCGCTTGTCTAGTACATGAATGATCAAGATCAAATCATTTGTAGCACTTTACAACATTTGTAATATCTACAAATCGGGTCATACTCGTAGTGTCACTAGGATAAGGTACCTAGCCTTATTCATATACTACAGACCATTTAGATTATCACTTAAACATGATTCACCTGTATGTTTCCACATACATGTTTAAGTTACAATAATAACCTTGGATGTTAGTTTATTTATTTGTGGTTAATGCAACTAAAATATCACATATTT
>NC_052353.1:44690445-44705642 GCF_009727055.1 Benincasa hispida
CCCATCACATAGCAGATGTCATGTCTAGTACATAACATCACATACATCAAACTGCCCATGGCAGATGCAGAGGGGACCCGTCTCATATCCTCAACCACTTGAGGTGTCTTAGTTAACTGTTCCTTTGACAATGTAACCCCGTGCCTGAAAGGCAATAAGCCCCTCTTGGAGTTCTTCATTGAATACTTGATCAACATCTTGCCAATATACGACGCGTGAGACAGTACTAACATTTTGCACTTTTGATCTCAAAAGATCTATATACCAAGAACAAACTGAGTCTTTCCCAAATCTTTCATTTGGAATTAGGTCTCTAGCAAGTTCTTAACTATAGTCAGTAAACCTACATCATTCCCAATGAGTAAGATATCATCTACTTATAACACTAGGAAAATTACTAAGCTATTGATGATCTTCTTCACAAGGCTCATCAACGTCCTGATCAAAGCCATAAGATTTTATCACAGTATCAAACCTTATACTTCGAGATCGAGATGCCTGTTTCAGTCCATAAATGGACCGATTAAACTTGCAAACCTTTTGCTCTTGACCTTAGACTATGAATCCCTCGTGCTGCACTATATAAATGGTTTCATCAAGATTTTCATTTAGAAAAGTAGTCTTGACATCTATTTTCCATATCTTGTAGTCATAATATGAGGCAATGGATAGGAGGATCCGGATAGATTTCAGCATGGCAATAGGCGAGAAAGTCTCCTCATAGTCAACTCCCTCTACCTGGGTATGACCCTTTGCCACCAGTCTAGCCTTGAAGGTTTGCACCTTCCCATCAGCACCCTTTTTTCTCTTGTAGATTCGTTTGCAACTTATAGGTATAACCTTATCAAGTTGATCTATAAGATCCCAAACTGAACTGAAGTACGTATACTCCATTTCGAGATCCATAGCTTTGATCCATTCATCTTTGTCAATATCCTCCATTTTCTTCTTATATGACAATGGATCCTCGACCTCGCCATCAGCTACCATAGCTAAGATTTCAGTTAAACCCATATAGCGAATAGGTAGGTTTGCAACCCTCCCACTATGTTGAGGCGGATTTGACCTACTGGATGAACCTACTTCAACAACTCTTGTTGAGGTAATCAGCTTTTCAACAACTCTTGTTGAAGATTCAGTAGTTTCTTTGGAAAGCCCATTCAACACGATTTTACTTTTGGGTTTGTGCTCCCTTATGTGGTCCTCCACATGAAAAGTAGTATTTGTCGATACAAATACTTTGTTTTCTTTAGGATCATAGAAATAACTCCCTCTCGTTTCCTTAGGATAGCCTACAAATAGGCATACCTTGAACGTGGTTCCAGTTTCTTAGGATTAGCCTCAAGCACATGTGTTGGGCAACTCCAGATTCTAAAATGACATAAACTAGCTTTATGACCATTCTATAACTCTAAAGATGTTCTGGCAACACTTTTGAACGGAACACAGTTCAGGATATAAGCTGTAGTCTCTACTACATAACCTCAAAACGAGTCAGGTAAGGAAGCATAACTCATTACAGATTGAACCATGTCCAACAGGGTTCGATTTCTCTTCTCTGATACACCATTTTGCTAAGGTGTACTAGGTGCTGAGAGTTGGAAAACTATTCCATGTTCTATCAAATAGTTCTAGAAAGATGAATCCAAAAACTCTCCACCTCGATCAGATCGAAGTGTTTTAATCGTTCTATTTAATGTGTTTTCAACTTCAGCCTTGAATTCTTTGAACTTTTCAAAAGACTCAAGCTTCTGTTGCATTAAATAAACATACCCATACCTTGAATAATCATCAGTGAAAGTGATGAAATATTCATAACCTCCTCTAACTCTTACATTCATCGAACCACAAAGGTCTGAATGCATTAGCTCTAGAGGTTTTTTTGGCCCTATGACCTTTTCCAGTAAAAGTCCTTTTAATCATTTTTCCTTCAAGGCATGACTCACACACAGGTAAAGAATTTTCTTCTAACTCGCTTAGAAGTTCATTCTTCACCAACCTCTCAATCATATTGAGATTAATGTGTCATAATCTTAGGTGCCAAAGTTGGTCATTTTCCTTAAGAGAAATTCTACGTTGCTTATTTCGAGTTACGACAGTTTTAAACATCTCTACGTTATGGAGGGCATTTATTGCTAATGACCTTAGCACATACAAATTATTTTCCAGCTATGCAGAACATATATGAACATCATTCTTAGTAATAAACACTTTATTATAAGAGAAAAAAATTGATATTTACATTCCAACAAACATTTTGCAAACACTAAGTTCCTTTTTAAATCAGGAACTACAAATACATTATTCAAAATAAGAAATTTCTTCTATACAGTTAACTGGAGACATCCCATTGCCACAGCTGAGACGATATGCCCAGTTTTAACTTGCATCATCATCTCATCAGCACCAAGCTGCCGCCAGGAACTAATTCCCTGAAATAAAGAACAAACATGATTAGTGGTCCTAGAGTCGAAAATCTAGGTAGAATCATCATTCTCCACTAAATAAGTCTCCAAAACAAGCAAATCACATGTACCTTGTTTGGCCTTCTTCTTCTTTGCCAAATATCTGGGGCAGCTCCTCTTCCACTGCCCATTCTAGTTGTAATGGAAACATTTTCCTTTGTCAATCCTCACTGGTGGTCTACCTCTTCGAGCAGCAAGTTGTGGGTTAGCAGGTACCTTCCCCTTACTACCCTTCTTCTTCTTCCACTTTTTGGTGTCGGAAGAAGAAGGTGTAGACTTAATTCCAGAGGTCGAACCTTTATGGAAATTTTTAAATGATGAAGCAACATTTGTTTCACCCTTCTTCTCCTTACTTTTCAACAAGGATTGGAAAGTCTGCAACTCGTTGAGTAGAGTTGTAAGGTTGTAGTCAATTCTGTTTAGAACAACATTGCTACGGAAATGAATGTAGCTATCTAGTAAGGATTCCAGAATTATGCTAACTTGGCTAGCCTCATTGATGCTCGACCTATTCATCTCAGCCACGTTGAAGTGCCCTCTTGCATCGTTAATTGAAGATATACTTGAGAACGTCGTTCCTGAGCTACACAGGCGGTTGTCCGAACATCCCCTATAGGGAATTTATATTCTCACGTGCAGTGATCATAGGCTCATGCTTTTTGACCAAAACTTCATTAAGACTGGTGAAGATGTACACTCGGCTCTTCTTGTTCGCCCGTGTCCATCGCTCATACGGTTCTCAAACGTTTCAAGCAGTAGTAAGAGGTGGAATATGAGGACTGATAACTTGTAGAAATACAAGTTACTTATACTATTTTATTTAGATATTGCGGCCAAAAGGAAGAAAAGTTGCATCGATAGTATGAAAATTGGCTAAGAAATGCGAGAATTATAAATTGTCGTCAATACACCCACTGACACCATTGCGATGGTAGAAAAGAATGTTTCAGTTCTATTTTGCAGGAAATCAAGTCACCGCATGAGTTCATGGCTCAAAGATGAAACGAAGAATGCATCTACGTCACATTGCGCCCGTCAATCAATAATGAAGAGACGATCAACGCAATAACGGTGCATGCGACAATCGATCAAGAGCTTTGCGATCAAGTCGATATCAACCGCATGTGGTAATCAAAAACAACACTGCATGCGAGTAAACGATCGAAGATGTAAAGAGCAACGCAATTGCGGAGGATTCAGATGTGTACAGCTGACCGTTGTGCATTTCTGACGGGATTGATTGCGTAACAGAAGGAATATTCAGTCCACCATTTCAGGAACTACCTTAACAATAAAGTGGGGACCACAATGCAAAGAGTCAAAGCTGAGCCTATAAATAGCCTCTTCAATTCCATTGAGAAAATATACTGGATATAGGAAGATTTAATACTTGTGTATACTCGTGACAGGCGACTTGTATACCGATCTCAGAGAGAGACTAGTCTGAGCGCCTGATCAGAGAAAATCTTGGAAGAATTAAGAGACAAGGCTGAGAGGTGAGTCTCCAGGCAAAGAATCCTTTCAATCCCTGCCGTTGAAGCTTTGTACGAAGGTCACTTCTACTAGAAGAGCAAGTCTGAGAGGGAAGCTCTTTCTTCATCGATTCCACACGCCGGCAAGCAAAACCTCCATCCAGATCTATGTCAAGAAGTTGACACTCTTTTGTATTTGTTTCTATCTCTTTTTCATCCCTTATACTCATCTTCTTAATCTCTATCATTCACACCATGTATCAGACGCTTAATCTTAGTATTGAATGTTATGATCAATTCCATTACCATCTTTCTGGCTATTTCCGTTCATCCATGTTTCGCTTTCTCCATGATGTTTTCTTAATTCCCTGGGCAATTAGCAAGAATTAAGTAAGTAAATTAATCTATGTTAAGGAACTAATTATGTTTAGCTAAAGCATGCTATATGACATCTTCACCTGTGACAGCAGAAGTGAAGATGCCATTCCACCTATCGAGAGAGGGTTGGAAGAATGCATTAAATAAAACGAGAAGTACTTCTAGAGATGGAAGCAACCTTGGGTTCATCACGTTCATCCCTGTTTCACCATAGAGATATGGGAACGTGGCCGATCACCGAGAGGTGTACGTCAAGGGAAAGCGGAACCTTAGTTACATCTTTAACGCAATTGATAAACTTGCGTTGTTTTTACTAGCTATCCTTTCTACTTCTGGTTCATTCTTAAAGACTTGCCATCGCATACCACGATCATTTGTATAAACTTCACAGTCAGTCTCAAAGTCAGTATCATGTATCATGAATCTTGTATCCTGTATCATAATAGATTAGGACTTTACTTTTATCGCAATTTATTTTATTAACGCAACTTTATTTTATCGCACTTTAAATTCATATACAAACCAACTCTTTTATTAATTGTAAAATCCGGTCGCATATATCACGAACATAACGCATTAACGAAAACAATCCCTATGTTCGACCTCGGATTACTCTAAGAAACTTGCGTTGGAATTATACTTGGTTTCAGTGCAAAGAAACTTGTGACAACACATAGAATATTACAAGCATTTCATTAATAACGCATATCTAGAAGTAGTATCGCATAAAATGTGCATGAGCAATAACATAGTATGAGATACATTTTATGTTTACAAGTTTATGGCGCCATTTCCGGGGACATGAGCTTGTAGCACATTATCTATCATCACAATACATGCATAACAAGGAATCAAAATTAATCAGTCCTTCTTGTTCGCCCGTGTCCAATGCTCATACGTTTCTCAAACGTTTCGAGCAGCAGTAAGAAGTGGAATAGAAGGACACTCCTCCATAAGGACGAATTCGAGATCATCGATGGTTAAAATCGTGTTTATGGTATTTTTCCAGCTAGCATAATTATCACCAATTATCTTATCAGCGACAAGTAACATTAAAGTCACGGTAGCCATAATTAAATTGTTGAAAAATGAACAAACTTAATTAAGTCTACTTGCATTAAACTAATTTAAAAAACCAATCATGTTTTAGCAAAATAGTCTAGTGTACCCTAAGTTACATCTATTTTCCAATGATACTTCAGTGAGGTAGGACAAAAGTCACTATAGGGTGGTCAAGTGCCCCTTCACTGAAATGAGACATTCTCAACCATTAGATAAAAATAACTCTTTGTAACTGAATCTAATAGTCACCATTGTTCGATCCAGAATTTGTTAACATTCTTAAAAATTTTGTGTAAGTATAATTCCTCATTTTAGGTCCTAGAATCTCGCCCTAATGAGCCAACCTTAGGGAAAAGCCGATTAGGATAAGAGACTAAAGCAACCCTATCCATTTCTGGAGATCAAATAAAGAGTTATGCAAAACTGCCATCCTTTAGGGGGACACCCACAATGCCACGAGGCGATGCATAAAACTTTATCCAAACTAATGACAAAGACCGAGGGATATGTTGTCACATGTCCCGCTCCTACTTACTATGAACATTCTTTCCATTCCCCTTGGTATTGACCTACCCAAATTTCATCCGTAGGGGGACACCCATGGTGCCTCGAGGCCGAGGATAGATCTCATGATGTGAACTTTTATAGAGAAATAGGGACACCCATTGTGCCTCGAGGCCGAAGATATATCTCACGGTGTGAACTTTTACAGAGAAACATGTAGAGGTTAAAGTGAAGTATCATATACTCTGTTTTCCTCCCACTGAATATTCTACTTAGGGTTCATTAACCTAGAAAATCTAACTACTAATTTTATCTAAGTGATTTGTTTACTTTGCTCAAAAACAACACTTGCTTTTGATGATTAAACAACTTTGATTCAAGTCTTATTAAACTCTTTAACAGACTTTCATTAATTTTGCATGCATGTAATAAATCTATCTAATTCACCTTTCCATGTAGGTTCTCAGGTAAGGGTGCGACGTTTCCATCGACTTATGTACCCCAGCTTAGCCAAAACCAGCCTTAGACAAAAGGTCCCTTATAGATACATTTGTTACATATTTAATCATTTATTAGGAATCAATTTCATCCTATTAAAACATTTTAAAAGATTTAAAAACTTTAGATTTCTATCTATATTAGGAAATAATGGATCTTAGGTCGCATTCTTCAATCCAAATTTTATAAACACTTTTTAAAAATTATCTAAAGCTTCAAGGTTTGCATGCAGACTTCTTTATTATGATTTTAAATTCCTTATTTTCATTTTATCTATAACATTATAAGATAATGAAACAATTAAACCAATTAACATTGTAAGCATAGGGACATACATAATTTATTTATAACAATTATAAATTAACCTAAAGATAGTGTCATTGCTTATGCAATGTTCATTCATTACTAATATATAACTTTTATATAAACAAGTAATGAACTAAACTATACATTCCATATAACATTCAACTTTATATTATAACATTTAGAATATGAATGATGCATGAACATATTGATAATGCATCCATATATTATAACTTTTATTATTATATGATGCATGAGCATACTTTTATAATTTAATCATGCACTATAATATATATATAATACTTATAATCTTAAATGATGCATGAAAAGAAATGCATAACCTATGGTGGATTTTACAACTATATGACATACATTGGCAATATACAATAAACATACATCACATGCAATATTTAATTAAAGTTGTTGGACCAGGATAGTAAATCTCAAAAACTAGAAAAATAAAGGCTAAACTATTACAGAATTTGATCCTTCGGTTTGAAACAAGTGAATTGGGTCTTGAACCGCTCTCAAAGAAGCCTTGTAGCTTGAACATGTTAGCAAACCTCCTGATCATCGAGCAACATGGAACGTCGAGCATAAATGATTGTGTAACAATAATCGTGTAAGCTTTGGACTATGGGATGAGTATGAAAGTCCACGCGATCGTGCAACATGCTTCAAATAGTGCATACCATGCGATCGTGTAGCTAAAAAACTTGCGAGGAGCATGATAGTCTCTTACATTTGATCGAGTAGCGTGTGTCGAGTATCGTATACTATGCGATTGTATAGCTACTGACTATGCGATGAGCATGATAGTCTACACGATCGTTTAGCACGCAAGCCTTGCGACAAGTGTCATATACCGCACGATCGTCTACTCTTCAAGCGCCTACGTGATCATATAGCCAACGCAACACGATCGTGTAACAACTTTACACGATTGCGTAGTATTAGCTATTCAATCATTTAGCACATGCTACATGATCATATAGAAAAATCTACATGAGCGCATAGCAAAATCTAAATGATCATTTAGCTTCAGCTACACGATGCATCCACTGTTTTGTCTTCTTTATCGAAATGCATTGCAACCTTCACTTCTGAAGCCTTGAACCACTAAGACTTGGTTTAGGAGATGGTCTCCATAGGTCAGAATGGATATAATCCAATGTTCCTTTGGTAGTATGCTGAGATTTTGTGAAACTTTGTCTAGTTGCTTACCCTAGAATACAATGTTCACAAAAGGAAAGATGCTCACTGATCCCTTTCGACAGTATACCTTGTTTGGACAGTGCTTGCATCCCTTTTTCACTGATATGAGATAGTCTTTTGTGCCACAAGTCTGCCTCTGTTAAGCTTGTTGTTAAAACAGTGTAGGCACTAGTCATCATCTCTACTCCTCTTACAATATAAAGGTCATTAACTTTTTTACCAACCAACACTACCTTAGAAACCTTAATCCCCTTTGGGATTCCACCTTTTCCTCTGCACTCACACCTAAAGAAGTCAAACATGCCCAGAGATATCAAGTTTCTCTTGAGTAAAGGTACATGTCTCACATTTTTTAGAAGCTTGATTGATCCATCCTTTAGCTTTAAGGATACTGAACCAACCCCTTTGATTTTGCAGGCTTCATTGTTCCCCATGTACATAATTCTCCATCCACATTCTTGTAGGCATAAACCAAGGTCTGAAGGGTGTCATATGATAGCTACAGCCGAAGTCAAGTACCCAATCATGCTTTCCAATAGAACTTATTTGGTTGGTTTTGTTTTTAGTAGAGGCTAAGGCATCAGAATAGAAGTAGGACACTTCAACCACTAAAGCTTCTGGTTGTTTTCCCTTTTAATCCTTCTCTTTTTCCTGATTTTTCCATTTTAAGTTGTAGCAATCCCTCATTAAGTATCCTTTCTTCTTGCAGTAGTTACATCTCATCTTGGTTTTGGGTTTATGCTCTTCACCAGACTGATTTTTATTCCCTATAGACTGATTCTGCTTGTTCTTGCCCTTGTCAAACAACCCTTTCTACACCAAGCTCCAACTCTCTAGTTCTCAATGCTAAAATAATGACATAAGTGGTAATTTACTCTTTGCCATATTTCAAGGCATTCTTCACCCCCTAATAGGCTTCGTGTAGAGAGTTCAACAAGACAAAGGCTTCATTCTTATTGCCAATCTTCTCGCCAAGGCTCTTGAACTTAGAAACTATCCTCTTAAACTCATCCAGATTGTCTGATAGTGGTTTAGCAGAATTCATTTTAAAAGTGAAGAACTTTTTCCTCAGATACATCTTGTTAGGGAGATACTTGGTTGCAAAAAGACCTTCCAACTTGACCCACATCTTCTAGCCCGTGTCTTGATCGATCACCTGTCTCAAGATTTTGTCACTGAGATTAAAAACCAATGTTCCATAGATTGTAAGTTCCATGTCTTCCCTTTCTTAAGCTGTTAATGTAGGTGGTAGAGTTGACGGGTCTAAAAAGGCCTTGGAAGCTCTCTGTTGTCCAAGAATAGCTTTGATTTTGGCCTTCCACAGACCAAAATCACCCTTTCCATCGAACTTCTCTATTTCAAACCTTGCAACAGCCATCACTGATCTGATTGAGTATCGAGGCTGCCTTTCTTGCGTATCTTGATGCTTTAAGAATGCTGACCTTGATGATCTTCAAATGCTCTGATACCACAAATTGTTGGGATATTCAATCTTCTATAGGCCCAATTACTCAAGATCAACATTGAGAAGATGAAGAAATGACTGAGAAAGACTCTATCAAATCCTCGATACTCGATAGGTTTCTACTCGATGCTCGATGTGAATTCCATTCAATCCTTGATGAGTTTCTATTCAATCCTCGATGTTACTTGATTAATGCTAAACGATACTTGATCTTACTCGATGAATCTTGATCTTTACTCGGTGCAACTTGAAGACAGAAAATGACTAACTCAAAGCTACTCGATAGATGAAATCGATGCACGATTTAATTTGATACTTTGGAATTCGATACAATTTGAAAGCTAGATTTTTTTGCACGCAATTTGCAGAAAAATTATAGTCGACTCAAACAAAGAAGATAAAGACAAGAAGAAGAAACACACTGGTTTACATGGTCAGTCCAAGATGCCTATATCCACGGAAAGATTCAGGTTTTTTTTCACTAAGAATATTGTGTACAACTTTGTTTGTCTAAAGAAAATTAGAAATGATGAACTTAACTCTTTTTGCTTTCTGATCAAAGGTATTATAACATATACCAATTGACTGTTACAACATAAAGTTAGTTATAAACAAAAAATAGCTAAGATATTTGAGTCACAATTTCTTCAAGTTTTTTTAAATATAGAGATGTTTAAAATAGCTTAAACGAAAAATTTCTCCTAATGCCTATCTTTGACACTTAAGACTTGGCCACATTAAATTAGTTAGAAGACATCTCTACCACCATCTAAATCATATCTTGAGGGTAAATTAACCAAAAGATCTTTTATAGGAAAAGGTCTTAGAACCAAAGAACCTTTAGAGCTAGTACATTCAAACCTCTATGGTTCGATGAATGTTAAAGCAATAGAAGGGTATGAATATTTCATTAGCTTTATAGATGATTATTCTAGATATGGCTATATTTACCTAATGCATCATAAGTTCAAAACCCTTCAAATGTTTAAGGAATATAAGGCAGAGGTTCAGAAATAATTAGGTAAAAAGATTAAACCACTTTGTTCAGATTGAGGTGGTGAGTATATGGACTTAACATTCTAGGACTATTTGATAGAACACGAAATTAAATTGCAACTCACAACACCCAATACACCTCAACAAAATTAGTTAGCGGAAAGGAGAAGTAGAAACCTGTTAGACATGATTCGTTCATTGATGAGTTATGCTCATTGCCAAATTCTTTTTGGGAATATGTGAGACTACTGTATATATTTTGAACATGGTTCTCTCGAAAAGTGTTTCAGAAATACCTTACGGGTTATGGAGAGGACATAAAGGTAGTTTATGTCACTTTAGAATTTTGGGATGCCCAACGCATGTATTGGTATAGAACCTGGAGAAATTGAAACGTTATTCAAAAGTATGTCTATTTGTAAGCTGTCCAAGTTTCTTCTCTTTTTGTCTAACTCACTTATGTCTATTTGTAAGCTATCCTAAAGAGACAAAAAGTGATTTTTTCTATGATCCTCAGGAAGATAAAGTATTTGTATCGACAAATGGAACATTCCTAGAGGAGAACCATATAAAGAATCATCAACCTCGCAGTAAGCTAGTATTAAATGAAATGTCCACATAAGCTAAGAAAAATTAACAAGAGTTGTTGATCAAGTTGGTCCTTCAACAAGAGTTGAGAATGTCTTGATCTAGTGGGAGGGTTATTCAACAGCCTGACCATTACATGGGTTTAATGGAAACTCCGGTCGCTATACCTGATGATGACTTAGAGAATCCATTGACTTTTAAACAGACAATTGAAGATATGGATAAAGACCAATAGATAAAAGCCATGGACCTCAAAATATAGTCAATGTACTTCAAATCAGTATGGGAACTTGTAGATCAACCAAAAGAGGTAAAACCTATTGGTTGCAAATGGATCTACAAGAGAAAATGAGACCAAGGTGGTAAAGTACAAACCTACAAAGCTAGACTCATGGAAAAATGGTTTACCTAGAGAGACGGGGTGGACTACAAAGGAACATTCTCTCCAGTTGCCACGATAAGGTCCATTAGAATACTCTTATCCGTTGCTACTTTTTATGACTATGAAATCTGGCAAATGACGTCAAGACAACCTTTTTGAATTGCTATCTTGAATAGAGTATCTATATGTCTCAACCAGAGGGGTTTATAAAACAGGGTCAAAAGTAAAAAGTTTGCAGGCTTAAAATATATATTTATGGGTTGAAACAAGCATCTTGATCATAGAATATGAGATTTGATACTGCGATCAAATATTATGGCTTTTAATAGAATGTTGATGAACTTTGTGTCTATAAGAAGATTGTCAACAAAACTGTAGCTTTTCTGGTTTTATATTACGATGATATTCTACCTCATTGAAAATGAAGTAGAATTCTTAATTGACATTAAGAGATGGCTGGCATAACAATTTCAAACGAAGGATTTTGGAGATTCACAATATATTCTTGGGATCCAAATAGTTCAGAATCGCAAGAACATAACGCTAGCATTATTTCAGGCATCTTATATAGACAAGATGTTGTCTAGGTAAAAAATGCAAAATTCCAAGAGAAGTAGGTTACCTTTCAGGCGTGAAATTCATTTATTTAAGGAACAATATCCTAGGACACCTCAAGAGGTTGAGGTTATGAAACGAATTCCCTATGCATTAGCTGTTGGAAGTTTGATGTATGTCATGTTATGTACACGCCCTGACATATGCTATGTAGTTGGAATAGTTAGCAGATACCAGTCCAATCTTGGATATGATCATTGGACTGTCGTTAAAAACATCCTCAAGTATCTTCAGAGAACGAGGGACTATATGCTCATTTATGGCACTAAGTATCTGCTTCTTACAGGATTTTCTAATTTTCTAACCAACGTGGATTCTAGGAAATCAACTTCAGGATCAGTATTCCCTCTTAATGAAAGAGCTATAGTATAGAGAAGTATTAAGCAAAGTAGTATTGTTGACTCCACCATGGAAGCAGAGTATGTAACGGTGTGCGAGGCAGCCAAGGAGGCAGTATGGCTTAGAAAGTTCTTGACCAATTTGGAAGTGATTCCAAATATGCACCTGCCTATCACCCTCTATTGTGATAACAATGGAGTAGTTGCAAATTGCAGAGAACCTAGAAGCCATAAGTGCGGTAAGCACATTGAGTGCAAGTACCATATCATCAAGGAGATGGTAAATCGAGGAGACGTGATGGTCATGCAGATCACCTCATAAGTCAACTTAGCTGATCCTTTTACGATGGCCTTCCCAACTCAAGTGTTCGAGAGTCATCTAGTAGGACTAGTACTAGCTTATTGTTTTTGTTCTCTCATTCTTAACATTGTATATATTTGTATATATGTAAACCCATTAGAGTTTTAGTCCAAGTGGGAGTTTGTTAGGTTGTATGTCCTAAAACTCGTAGATTGTAAAATTAAACATATTCTATTTGCAATAAACATGTTATTGAGGTTTTGTTCAATAAAACTATTATAGAATTTGTAAATTGCACTAAATCCAATAAATTAAGATTCATGGCTGTTACATAAATATTCACTCTGATGTGGAGCTTGGACTTTATGTGAAGACATAAGAGTGGATCAAGTTCGAGTAGATAGCCAAAATGGTCTATAGTATACGAATAAGGATGGGTGCCACTATTGGATGCACTCAATTTTGTACTTTGTACAAACGATGTGACCTGAATCATTCACGTGGAGACATGCGAGTAGGGACGTCCTATGCAAAGAGTTTGTATAAGACCGAACCAAGAAATAAGTCACTCTTACTTTATAACGTTATTTGCTGTTTAAGGCTGATTATTTCAAAGCGATAACCTAGGTAACTTGACCTTAATCCTAAGCTAATTATGAACTCCTATTTATTCAGGATTATCCTTAGATTTGTATGGGTGAGGGTTGGCTTAACAGTGTCGACTCAATAAGCCTCCCATTTGAGAGGTAAGACCGGGTAGATAGCTAGGGACATATGGTACAAGATGAAATTCACTCCTACTCGCTTTTAGAGATAGTAGAGAGGTTGTTCTCTTAAATACTGACTCCAAGTCTTGAACAAGGGGTCTCACCCTCTCATTGGCTCGAGAGAGACTCAATTTGATGATTGGATCACAAACCAATTATTCATTAGAGGATCGGTGAGACTTAAAGAACAATATATAATCTCGGGTATAAAATAACTTTTGACCCAGCCGTTATTATGAACAACCTGTAAAGGGTTGACTTACTGATTATGGTTATATCAAGCCAACAGAAATATATCTATAATGAGGGAAATGCAACTACTAGGTTCTAGTGAAGTGACTAGGTAGTCAACGAATGTTGATTAATTCGATTTAAAGAGTTTAGCTAATTAAACTTGGATCGTGAGAGCCCATGATTTGTAGGTCCATTAGAATAGTGTGATGAGAGAATTTAAAACATTCAAATTCAAATTAAAGGAATAGGTATATATGATATAATGAAACATTTAATTATCAAATTAAACGAGGTCCAAGTATGTGAGAGAGAGCATATTTTCAGAGAAGTATAATTTTTCCCAGACACTTTTTTAAGCATCGAAAAAAATTTAAAGCATCGAAAAAGATTTCGTCAGAATAATTATTTTTTTTAGTGTAAATAATATGTTAGAAGATTAATGTAAGTTAAAAATTAAAAAATAAAATCAAACTTAGAAAATTTAATATCATGAGATTAGAATTTGAATTTAATTTTATGTTCGTAATAATTTGATAATTCATTATATATATATTTCACTATCTACTACGAGACACCATTTGAAAATCCTAACCATATATTTCAAAGTACATTAGAATGAAAAAAAAAAAAAAAAAAAAAAAAACTAGAAACAAACTCAGTAATCATCAGACAAGCTTTTCAAAGACAGATTTGAAAAAACAAAGTTGTTGTAAAAGTTATAGCTTTTAACTTTCTTTATTCTCAAAAAAAAAAAAAAAAACCTTTTTTTTTAATAGGAAAAGTTTTTAAACTTTCTTTCTTTCTAAAGTGAGTAAAAAAAATTAGGGCAGAAATGAAAGAAAATAAAGAGAGTATGGAAGGGTAATGGAGGGTCAGTGTGGGAGAGATGGGACATTGTGATGTGGTGTCCTTTGGTAAGGGAGCAGAGCTGGCATTTATTGTTTTTTGACCATCATTTTTAGTTTGACCCATTTTCCTTTTCTTAATATCTATTCTATATTTAGTAATTTTTGGACAAAAATACTTAAATATCTATTATCTTATATCATGGTCTATGAAGCATAGACACAGATATAGATACGATCGGATACGGTGATTCGTCAATTTTCTAAAAAATTAAGATACGGATACGTCTAAGGATGCGTCATTATATATATATATATATATATTTAAAAAACGAGAATATTGATACTTTGAAGATACATTCTTTTTTCTTAAAAAAAATCTAGGATATAGATAAATTTAGCATACAAGTTAAAAACAATAGCAAAAATAGAATACAAACACTAAAAATACAATACAAAAAAGCAACATCTAAAGATGTTTGAAGTACAATAGTTAATAAAATGCAATAGTAAAAAATTACTCATATTGCAAAGAAGAAGGAGAAGATTAGGGAGAGAAGTATGAAGAATAAACGAAAAACTTATTGTTGAAGATATCCAAAATGGTTTATATTTTGACGGATTTTGTGGGAACTCAAATATGAAGATAGAGATAAGATAATTCTAATTTAGGGTTTGGTCTGTTATTTATTTTTTCTTTTAGTTTTCAGACTCGAGTAGTGAGCTTTTATAAAATAGGTTGCCTAATTTTAGATTAGGAAAGATTAGA
>NC_052353.1:44706460-44711939 GCF_009727055.1 Benincasa hispida
TGAGTTACTTGTCTTTTTTCTTAAAAAAAAAAAAGTACGCATAGAAATAGATACGTCAAATCGCGTATTATATACGTATCTGGAAAGTATCTGAAAGTATAGATATGTCAAATCGCGTGTCAGATACGTATGTGGGAAGTATCTAGAGGTATCGATATCCGATACGTGTCTGATACTATTCTTTGCCTCACATGAAGTATCTGTGTTTCATAGATCATGGTGGTATGTAAAATTTTCTACACAACCCCTTTAAAGATATGGTAATAGAAAAATTTTCATTTTTGTGTATCCAACTAAATTGTCTAATTATAATTATCATGGGATAAATTTCTCTTAAATTTTTTGAAATATTTTAATTTTTTTGTGTGTGATGAGAGTGTGATGCATAAAAATAGATGTTGTTGGCTCGAGATGCATTTAAGTAGTATTCATGTTTAGGTGCATCTTATAATACAGTCATCTTTATGTGTTTTGCTATTATTGTATGCATAAAGATGAATCAAAATATTAATTGTGATTAAATAATTCGGTGGGATATACAAAAATAGACACTTTCACGAAAGTATTTTCTTTCAATATTCATACATAAATAACTTTTGGGAAACCCAATAGCCATACCACCACTCTCTCCACTCATTTAATCTCTATCTCTCTCTTCTTGTCTATTTTTTATCTCTCTCACTAACTCTCTACTCATTTGTCTATTTTATTGACTGTTTAGAGTACACAAAATAAAAGGTAAAAGCAAAAGTTAATTATGTTAAATTTTCTTTAGGAAAAAAAATCATTTGTCAAGTTGTATCAAATTTTAAAAAATCAAATTGCATCTCAAATTTAGATAGATTTACAATCTTTAATGTTAAATTACTTTAATGTATTATAGTTATAACTCTCTAAAAGTTTTTATTCAAAATTTGTTAAGAAATATATTCTCGTATACATCAATCAATTATAACAAATTATATATATAATATAAGTATGATATCAAATTGATAAAAATAGAAAAATAACTCTCTAAAAATTTTCACTACAGATATTGTTAAAAAAGTTTTTCTCGTATGTCTCAACTAATCATAAAAAATTATAAAATATAGGTACGATATGAAATTATTAAAAATTAGAAAAAAAAATGACATTAGAAACATCTTTTTCCATTGAAATTTATAATTTTTGTTGTCACAAGTTATTCAATGGCTAATTTGTATATTGATCAAATTCATTTTATACAAAATTTTATTTTATTGAAATTAATTCATTTAATTTTCACACTATTTTCTATTAAAATAGGTGAGAAATTAGGAAAATTTGAATCAACGGTCAAAATTCAGTTTATAACAAAATCGACTTCTTGCTTTTTTTTTTTTTTTTTAATCTTAAAAAATAACTAGATGCTATGTATAGGGTGAAATTTTAAAATTACAAGATTGTTTCTTGATTTTTTAAGTTTGTGTCTAATAAACTTAACTCCAAAACTGCTTAGAAAGATTTCTAAACTTTAAATATTTTTAAATATAGTGGTTCTTTTATCGAATAGACTTCTAATTTAAAAGTGTCAAATAATATATTCTTAAATTTTTCATTCTTTATCTAATAAATTTTGAATATATTCAACATTTTCTAAGATCAACAAATTTATTTTTACATATATTTTTTGTTCAGTAGAATTTTGTTTTATTGCTTTTAATTTTATGATAATAGATCCATAATTTTTTTAAAAAAAAAATAATGTTGAATAAGCATACACAAATATAAAATTGCAGATAGCATACAACAAAAAAAAAAAAGTTCAAGAATCTTGTAGAAATTTATTTTAATGTTAAAAATCTATTAAACATAAATTTAAAATTTTATAGCATAAATTTTTAATTTAATTTAACTGAAATTAAATTTATATTCTATATAATTATTAGAAACAAGATAACAACTTGCTTAACTTGTACAAGAAGTAATATTAAATTTGATCCTTAAATCAACAAATAAAGAAAATAAAAAGCATAAATAATAAGGCCCCGTTTGGTAATTATTTAGTTTTTTTTTTTAAAAAAAATTAAGTTTATTGACACTACTTCTATCTCCAAATTTCTTCCTTTGTTATGTATTTTATACCAATAATTTAAAAAACAAACTAAATTTTGAAAAAAAAAAAAAATAGTTTTTAAAAATTTATCTTTGTTTTTAGAATTTGGCTAAAGAATTCAATCATTATATTTAAGATTGTAAATGCAGTGTGATTGACTAATATTACCATAAGACTGCAATTTGGTTGGCTAATTTTGTTACAGGCAAAACTTGAGCAACATGTTGTGCAACGTGTCAAAGACATTGTCATAAACATTGTTACATGTCTGGTATTAGATTTTACAGAATATCCTTTCCATATCTGTTTGCATGATTTGCAAATTTCTATATCTGTCTTGCTTACTTTCTTACAGATAATATTTATTTTCTCCAAAAAGATATTCTCAAAGCTAACCTTATTTATATTGTACCCTTATTTATTTTTAGGGTTAGCCGCCTTATTAGAAAAGTATATATTGAGAGTTTGATCTTAGGGTTTGTCTAAGCCTTAACCTCCATGTATCGTTATTGAAAATCTTTGTATTTGTCATTGAGAATTTTGGTTTGACAACCATTGTAGAACTCGGGAAGAGTTTGATTTGATATTGTATTTAGGGGGAGCCTAAGTTCATTGAAGATGTTGAAAACTCATATTTAAGGAAAGCCTAAATATGATGAATGTGAGGGGATCTCACTCTTATGAGGAGTCTAAGTGTGTTGTACTAAGTGGATCTCATACAAAGCTTAAAGAAGCATGATTGTGGAAGTGATGGGTGCTCAAACTTAGAGGGAGCCTAAGTTGAAATTTAAGAGAAAGTTATATTTCAATCATTGAAAAGAGAGTCTATCAGATAAGTACTTTCGTTGTATTTGCTAAACTCTTTATAGTGAAGTTTCATTCCACCAGCACACTAACTACTAGACGTAGGTGTTTTTGCACCAAACTGTGTAACCAATCTTTGTATTGTTATTTTTCTGTTTGCTTTCATGTTGTCCACTTGTCATACATATTGTTTGTGACATCATGCTTAACATTGTATTCTGTGTTAGATACATCCTCTATTTTTCAAAGACATGTGCAAATCATTGTAAAAAATAAGGATAAATAAGCTACTTTTCAAAAATCAAAAACAAAAATTAAAATAGTTATCAAACAGAGCCTAAAAAATCAACGTACAGATTTACATATTTCACCCAAAGTGTGTTAACTACGTATATGGATAGAAGGAGAATAGTTTTATTAAAGAGAATAATTTAGATTTTATAGCAATGTTGTCTCTAGAATTAGAGAGTTTATATAGTGCAATTCTCTAAACCGTAGAGTTAAAATCATAAATAATATAAATATGTCAAATACGAATTCAAGTGCAACGAGACTACTTAATCATTTGAAGTGCTAGATATGAGATTCAAGGTATTCCAGATATTTAAAAAAAAAAAAAAAACCATCGAGTGGGGGATATTTTTATTAATCATGTGCCTTGAGTCGAAGCACGACTCTCCATTATTGAGTCATAATCGTCAAGTACTTAATTCACTTACTAAATATAGTCTTTAAATTTTAGCCAATTACATGAGAGAAAACTAGTCTTATTCTAAAAATGTTATTGAAAAAGAGAGGAGATCTTATCATTCATTCGTTGACCATCGTTGACCAATGTGTATATAATTAGATAACATAGGGTTCCTTAATTATAAATGAGATTCTTTAATTTTGTTAATGTCAGATCCTCAACATATCCTCTTAATTAGAATGTTGCCTCTTTTGGGTTCAACATTCTTAGATTGGATCCAAATTGTTTTTTGTTGGACCGAATACTTGTATGCGTTTTATGGGCTTTGATAATCATATTAGATATAAAGGAGTTTCTTCTCGAAATCATTTTACAATGAGAGTATGAGTACTAAATAACGTGAGGTTTCATCTCAAAACCAATTGACAATTGAGAGGGTAACCCATCTATCTCATAGAGAGTGTGAGATTCCTTGGTTTTTTCAATGTGAGATTCTAAGTAATTAGTCAATTATTTTGTAATAATATTAGGAATTACAAATACAACAATCAAGCCCAAAAATAATATAAATAAAACACAATGCAAAATAATTTAAAAAATATAGCAAAATTTAATTGAATCATAGGAGTTCATCAACGATAGAATCCATCACTAATAGATTTTATTATATATGCAATTCTTAAAACATCTTGTATAAAATTTAACTATTAGCTCTAAAAAGTAACTACCTATTACCATTACCTATAATATTATAACGTTCCTTGATTTTTTTAAAGTGGGATCCCTTAATATATATATATTTTTTTAACAAAAGTAGAAAGAATGGTACATGGATATAGCATAGCCCCCTCCTCTCTTCTTTAAATGGTGAAAAGCACACACATGATGGCAACTTTGGCAGTGAATTTTTTGAAGACTATTTTTTTACCCTTTTGATCCATCAAACCCTATTTTAATAAGTTGGGGAAATAAAGCAATTGATAGGCAAAATTGAGGAAATATGCAGTGAATTAGCATAGAGGATTTTGTTGGCAAATTGAATAGAGCAATTGTGGGGTAACCAAAATATTCTTCCCTTTGCATAATAGGGGAGAGAGATACAGAGAGAAAGATAATACGACAATGTCGCTTTCACTCACTTTTGCTAGAGATTTTGTTGTCAAAGAAATATGCCATTGCCTCGAGTTGGGGCTATCCCTCACCTCATTTTCTTATTTCAAACGTCACTCGATGTGACTCAAGAATCTTAAACTTAACATTTCTTTTATTATTGTTATTTCACAATATTATCTTTCAATTTTCTTAAAACATTTTAAGATCATCAAAAGAAAATAAAATCATGTGGTGATGTAAATTTTTGTTTTAAGTTAAATTATATATACCATTATAGGTCCTAATTTTTATGTGAAATTCGAGAGAATTATTTTTACGCCAAATGAGAATATTGAAATGTTTATGAAAATTTTAAAGTAATATTGCAACTTTTAATATATAGTTAATGTATAGATATGTTTAAAATGCAGAAAAAAAGATCTTGACATTTTTTATAATTTAATGTACTTGAAATAATAACAATAACTTTGGATATATTTAAGGGGCTAATTCGACTATAACTAAGTTTGGGATAAAATGTTAAAATGTCACTGATTTGAATTCTCACACCAACGTGAAGGTTAGAAATTAACGTGAAGATTATATTGTGAGTTCTCTTATCTTTTCAATATGGGATTTTCAACATACAGCCTCAAGATGATGTCTCTCTTTAAGTTCACCTTTCTTGCCCACCTTATTGGCCTAACATTCCCCCTGTGACTTGGCTACGTTACTTGTCTAACATGGTCCTTTCAGCATACTTTGTCCTCATTCACATGTTTCTTAAGAAAATACTAACATAGAATAGTTTAAGT